>NW_008631957.1:373-5518 GCF_000691845.1 Merops nubicus
ATCTTGGCGGTTTTAGGTACTTACTTAGGATCTAATTGCTTTTAAGAAATCGATGAACTTTCTTTGGAATAGCTCACGTTGTTATTCTCTATTTGTACCTAATAGAAAGATATCTGTGTTCTTTAGTAGAAATTTCCTGCTGCTTAAGTAAATTGGAAGCTGCTCTTGTTGCCATTTTAAAATGTCACGTTGATCTTTACTTTTGCAATTTCTTCCATGAAAATATTTCCACAGGAATTCAGTCCACTAGAAATGGTTGAAGCATTTTAATAACTTTTTTTCCCTGTGATCTGACAGGTACTAGCTGGAAGAAAAGTCAGTAAAAACTTGATGGAAGTAATGATTTTGAAATAGTTTTGTATTTTTAATATAGTTGCTGTTAAATAAAAAGCAGCTGCACTTATGCATGAAATTTGGAATTTAATAAAAAAATATTACTCAGGAGCTATTTCTTAATTTTGGCTTTTAAAATGCAAAATTTACTTCTCGACAGATCTTTCTACTATTTATTAAATATAATTGATACGAGAAAGAGGTATTTATTTAAGGCAGTAGGAAGATTGGGAGATTAAATTTAAACTGTATTTTTTTTAATATGTAAAACTACACCAAAGCATAATCTCTCTTTGAGAAAGCAAATTTATTTGGTATTTAAGTATCTTCCAGTATTTCAAAGCACAGTATAGAACTCTATAGAGTTATCTTATAGAAAAAAAAGTAGCTTTATAGCCATAGAAATATTAAAGTCAAAATACTGCATTAGCTTCTATTATCTGAACATAATATATATGCTGATGAAAATGTCCAAAAATAAGTTCCGTGTAAAGAATTATTGATTATATGCAAGATTTTGCAGCAGGAAATGCTTGGCTAAACCCTAGTACGTTTTAAGTAGATATTTCCATGTCTCTAATGCTCTGAATCAGTCAATGCAATTTTCCTACAGCAGTCATATATTACTTGCAAATGCTATTAAACACCAGGTCAAAGGACAGTGTTTGCTGGGAAACAAATTATTTTAGTTCAGACCCATTTCAACTTATGACATTCACTTTCCATTAAAAGGTTTCTTCTTTGCTGTAGTGTAAAATAAGTCATTTATATTGCTCCCCGTAATATCACATTACATAGTGTTCTTCAGTTCCATTACTTGCTGTTATTGGAGTTGACATTATGTAGTAAGTTTAGCATTAACGTAAATAAGATGAATGTAAGTTAATGTTATTTGGTACTGCTGAAGAAATCTCCAGTATTAACTAAGTGAAAGTGACTCCTCTTAGCTTTAAAATACTTCTCTTCAAGTACAGATTATGAACAAGTAAAATCACAAAAGATTATATAGCAGTATGCATAGCTATATGTATAGTTGTGAATGCATGTATGTGTATATTTATGTACATGTGTATCTGGATCTACTTATACTCCAATATATTAGTTTCATATCAGAAAGAAACATTTGAACAGATACAACATTTTTTTTTTTTTTAATTGAGAACTACTGAAAATAAATAGCAGGATTGTTAAGCAGAACTATACCTTATGTATCTGGAACATCAATTAGATAAGGTAATTTCTCTTAATTTGTGAAAGGAGACATTCATGTTAACTGTATGAAGAGAGAAAAAAATAATTGTGAGTGTTATCACAAGTTACACATTTTGCTTCCGTCTGATTGTGTTTGGATGGTGCTGGCTGGTTGGTTGGCTGGTTGCTTCTCCATTTTCTGTGGCTACACATCAGGAATGATGGTTTTGTCTGCATGGATGACTGTGTGAAGGAACAAATACAAATCTGTGCGAGAACAAATGTGTTAGCAGAAATTGCCGTCATCGGGGCTCCTATTTAAGTGAATCAAACAAGGATTTTGCTGAAAGTGGATACACACAGCTGTGTGACAAGTAACTTTCTTACCCTATGCTGAGAGATTAATAGCTGCCTTCTCCTTTCCCCCTCCCAAGAATACCTTTGTTGCTTAAAAATGCATGTTTGTTGTATGCTTTTTTTGTGCATGAGAAAAGTAGAGGCATTTTTACGTCTGCTTTCTCTCCCTTCCTGGTTGTCCCCTGTAAAATTTGAAGCTCCTGGGACATTTCGGGGCATTATGTCTACTGGGGAATGATAAACAATGCCAGAGCAGCAGGAACAGAAACCAAACCAAATTTCTGAGGTGACCATTAGCACAACTGAGGTCTGGAATATGAAATACTGTGTGCTCTGAACTGAAATATATCCATACAGAGTACTGCATGTACTGTGCCGCTGAAATTATGTGAATTCGTAACATTTACAGCCTGATAATCTTTCATCCTGGTTGAAGAGTTAAAACATTTTCCCTGTATCCTGCAGAAACCCTGATTTTAGGTCTTAGGCCTTGAAACCACAAGAGTAAAGTGGTGGATAACAGTAATGCTTCCATTACACAGCTGTAGTCCAGTGAAGAGTCAACCCTTCAGTACAGTGCCCTGCACGCAAAAATGAAGCCTTTGAAAGCTAGCAGACTACAGAGCTGTAGTCAACTCGTCTTTATCCACAGGTGGATTGTCTGACTTATGAATGACTTGTACAAGCTAGTACCAGCCCCCAGGGTCCATTAAATCAGATGCAGTGTCAGACAGGAGCACTAATTCTGCTTCTGCAACCCACCCAATTGGAAAGGAGTATTGACATTTTATGCATCATGGAGCCAAACTCCTAGTCTCGGTCTGTCTGAACCACTTCATTCTTTCTTATTAGGGCAAGGTGGTATTACTGTTGCTCATTGTCCCACTCGAAACATTAAGAAACACACACACATCCCAGTGCCTGCACTGCACTACTTGTATTTAAGCACTGGGAGGTGTGGAACAGAGACCTCAGTGACTCTGTTGCTCATGTTCCACTGGGCTGAAAACCTCCAGTTTGCTACAAGGGTTGCTAAATTAAAGAAGTCTTCATGTGGAGCTATGCAGATAGAGTTGCATCACACATCCCAGCCAGTGTTAACAAGGCTTTCCTGCTATGTGGGATAGTACATTCCTCTCCTGCCTGCCCCATTTCCTGGAATGGAAAGATGGTGGGCAGTAGAAATAGGGGGTCAATGTGGAAATTTCCTAAGAACATAGAGAAGTTTGGTGCTGAGCTGCCATTTGAAAGTCAGTGGGGCTAGGGCACATGACTCTACTGGGACTTGTTCAAATCTCAGCTATTTTCTCATTAGAAATGAGAAATATCTCATTAGATATGGCACTGGGTCTTGGGCATTTTGTTTCTGGTATTCAGGTAAAGAGATCAAAATTGTGGTGTTTTTGAAGAAGTGTCTCAATCCACATCTACTTTGGAGAGGCAGCTCTGGATGTCTGTGCTCATTAGACTAGATATGGTACTGGGTCTTGAGCATTTTGTTTTTGGTATTCAGGTAAAGAGATCAAAATGCATCCATGTGGTGTTTTTGAAGAAGTGTCTCAATCCACATCTACTTTGGAGAGGCAGCTCTGGATGTCTGTGGGGCAGCTACCATGCATCAGGAGAGAGATCACTTCAACTTTCCCTGTCCTCAGAGAAAATAAGAAGAAACTTGAAGCTTTTATTTTAATCTGCACTTGCAAGTGGCTCCTTGCTACTTGCAAGCTGCTCCTTCACAAGACGTGGTTAAGACAAATCTGGAGCTTGAGGTATTTATTAAATAATTTCCAAGCAGGGATTTTAGCTCTGTTTTCTTCATTATTCCCACTGAAGTTTGTGAGATTGTTCATAATAAAAAGATTTGGCAGCTTCATGATTCACTAGGCTGGGTATCCAGCCAAGATATAATGATGGTTCATCAAGAGCTGTCAGCTTGCATTGCATGTATTGGGGATTTAAGGTGATGCAAGACAGTTTGAAGACCATAGAGCCTTAAACAGTAATAATTTGAGAATTGCTTCCTGAAGATAACGTGAAGATGTAACAAGGAAATTGTGAGCATCCCATAGGCATGGTGGCCTCTGATTGACAATAAAATCTCCAGGTTTAACTCACATTCACGAAGTGGACAGTTTTTGGAGGCTCAAAGTAGATACCAGGCTCTTCACTCTGAGCTGCCTCATGGTTTTTTCAGGAGATGCTAATGAGTGAGCTTCCATGTTTCTACCTACTATTTTTAGGGGCTTGTTAGGTCAGAATTGTGTAGCTGCTGGAAGGTGTGAGAAAAGAAAGCTGGGGATGCCTGGAATGCCAAAGGAAGACTATTTTCATGCATCAGGCTAGTTCAGCTCCAGGTTTATTCCATTATCCTTAGAACTAGTTAATCTCTGCAGTCAGCAAATTCCTCCTTTGTGTGTAGCTGTATATCCTTCTGCTTCTTCCCAGATATCTACCTCAAACATGCTGCAGGGACTGAGCTATCCCAGGAGTACAGGGGATATGTTCAGAGCAGCAGTAGGTCAAGGGCTATGAAGAACTGAAAAGAGGTACTCAGAGAATTTCAGTCTTCTCAGCTTTTATTATTATTTCTGTTACTTGGACTGTTCTTAGCACTTAGATGGGAAGTGGGTCACTGGCAAGAAAGGGCCCTCTTTGGATCAGCTGCCCCCTTGCTTCCATGCAGAATAATTCCTGGGATCCAAATTAGCCAGTAGTGAAAACAGAAGGATGAAGGAGCATACTTAGAGCCCAGGAATTCAAGGCATTTCTACATTGTCTATAGGCTGTTCCCCATGGATGGACAGGTTGCTAAACTTGAGACTCAGAATTAAGTGGCACATGACTAGTTTTCTTTCTTAAAATCAGCAGCAAGTCTTTCCTTTCTAAGGTAATCCAAAACTTTTGTATAGTCTGCTTGGGATTAATGGCTGGCTGAAGAGTAGCAAACCCACAGCTGGTTTTGTTCATCCCAAATAGCCTGGGAATGGCAGCAGATAACTGTGTCTTCCTGTATTCTCCATGTACACTTGTGCAATTTTCTTCATGTATGTGGGATTTTCAGCAATAAAGATATGAAGGAACCATTTCATGCCCAAAATGAAACAGCTTCCAGAACTGCACCCAAGCTGAAGTACAGAAGCTCTGTCTTGCAATGGTGGTGAGATAAAATAAATTACTTGTTTAAACTTTTCATGCTTTAAAAGGACCTTCTCAGCTTGTAATTTAATAGATTTAGGAAATAGGTTGCAGTTTCTTTCAGGATTT
>NW_008631958.1:0-24214 GCF_000691845.1 Merops nubicus
TTTTTTCCATTTTTGATAGCCATTGATGTTCCTGTAGCTCTGAAGAGGTAACATTTACACTCTAGACACGTCCTATGCCTGAACAAGTAGAGCTCAACACATCCCTCATTGAAAAGATGGCTTCAGCTCAAAACGCACACCACCTCTCTGGGACAGTAAACTCTGAGACATACTAGACAATACCTGAACCAGCTTCCTTCCTTAACACCTTTCTTTACAACACATAGTGATAGGTGGAATAAAACACCACAGATGTTATACACAGAAAGAGCTCCTAAATAATTGTTCACCCAGGAGCTGTTGTAGCTTCCTACTTCTATCACTATGATTGCTTGTATGTCATTCTGAATTAAGCATAAAACATCCTTGTCTTCCAGACTACCAATCACAGCTGTAATAGTATCCTCTGCGCTGAGGCAGACCACAGAAAATGCTCCATCACCCACACTTGGGCATTTGTAAGTGATTGCAACAATTGCTCCAACTGATGCTGCACATCTTATTTTGCTTGTGAAAAGTACACTATCTCCTCCTAATTAAGATTACCAAAGTCTCTGTTTCTGTTGGCCTCCTGAAGCTTGCTAAGGAGCTGCAAGCACTGCAGTGTGGTCATTTGGGGAGCATCACCAATCCAAGCACGTTCTTTAATGGTGAAGTTCCTCCAAAGACTATACTGGGTGCCAATTCCCACACAGGCCTCTTCTCCACCTGGGACAAATGCTTAGGCAAGCAACTCCCAATGCATTGGCTTCTGAAGAAAGCAGACAGGGCACAAGGAGGACTGCAAAGCTTAAACACTGGGAGGATTTGGCCTCGTTCCTCCAAGCCCCAGTCACATCCTGTTCATGAAGAAAACCACTTTAGGAGCATTTTTCCTAGTTGGAGCTGAAGCTTGTCACAGAGGCTCAGTGTGCTTGGAGTTGTGTTGCCTCACCATATTACTGCCACCAGTGACGGTACTACTGTCTTTAGACAATGATGTCCTCCTTGGGGAGGTGACGTTTGGGGCATCCTTAAAACACACTAGTCTTAAAATTGAACTTTTTCATATTACTAAGAAAAGAATTTGTCAGACAGATACTTCTCTCTGGAGACTTTTCAGAAGAACCCTATCAACCAGACACTGATATACAACTACAGAGTGCAGCATGTCCTTCAGGAATCATTCCCATATTAAAGAGTATTCTTGTTTGGTTTTATTTCACTTTAAGCTGGCTTGAAACAAAGCTAGAATTATATTAACAATAACAATGTCTTATTGGAAATTGTCAATTAAAAAATATAAAGGAATAGAAGTGCCTCTTTGGTAAATACTGAACAAGTGCAAAAAGGACTTTGATGGAAGTCCAAGGATCACTCAAGTCTGTGAAGGCTTTTCAGGTTTGTCATGTTCTTTGTCGATGTGCTCTCCACTCGGGCTCCTAATGTGATTCTTACGGTTACCAAAACTCTTTGACTTTATGACACACAGTATTTTTTTTTTTTTTCAAATGGCCAGCACAGCAATTTTCAGGGCTAAATGGAGCTCTAAAACTTCTGCAAAAGACAATAATTCTTTCTAGAAACTAAAAGGAATTGAAGTAAGTTTCTTACTTAAAAATTTGGCATGACATGCATCATCATGCTAGAAGCAGTACTTGACACAAAACAAAGCAGGGGATATTTATTGTGTGATATTAAATAGCACCTTTGCTGCTTCTGCAGCAGCTCCTCAAAGCCTCTGGTACAAAAGCTCACTAGCAACTCTCATCACAGGCAACAGCTCTCAGTCACTTCTTAAAGTCTGTTCCATAGGAATAAAAATATTCCACATTTCAGTCCTTGCTGGGAGCAATGTTCTCTGGGACCAGCTCACAGAGCCCTTAGTAGTTCTTCTGTATTCTGAAACTGCATAATGCATTGCACTGGGAATTAGGGCTAGTTTGATGAAGGTGCAAAAAACTTCTGTCAGTTTGGAGAACAGCTTCCAGAAGTACATATTTTAGGAACAAAGGTTTATGCCTAGTAGGAATTTACATATATTGTAGCCAACACTATTTACTGCAGTACCCTGGGGCTGCAGAACAAAAACATTGTTTCAGATACGATGTTCTCACTGTGCTTATAAGAAACTGGAAAGAAATAAACAAAACAGTCCAAAAATTATGAAGTTGATGTTTAGTCTGATCAACTAATCAGACTGCAAGAACAAGATCATTTTGGCTCAAAAGTAAATAGCTTATGCAGTAACTTCATGTATTTAATAGTACATATTCATTATTTTTATGCTAGTTGAATAAAATTACCGCATTAGCCACTGAAACAGCATTTATAGTCTATGAAGAGACTAATAGTTACCAATGCATTTTAATAACTACATTTAATAACTACTGGCTGCTCAACATGAGTGGAAATTTTCCTACTGAGATTTGCTCAGCATTTTGAATCAGAAGTATTTTTTATATTTTTAGGGGAAAAAAAGACTGTCTTGCATGTCTTCTTCGTCCCTCATTCCCTTTCTACCCCTAGAAATATCCTCCAGGCACCATTTTGCATGTTATTTTGTTCAGTTCAATTATCAGTTAAAGGGTCATTTTTCTTTATCTGTGTATGTCTTCAGAGAAGAGTCTTTATCTTCAGGTAAAACAAAAGATACATTTTGAGAAATCACAGTAATGAAGTCCTATTTCGCCATTTAAATATTTTTGTCATGATTTTGTTCATCATAGATTTCTTCTCCTAGGAGTCTACTACACTGTCCAGTTTTCCCTAATTCAGGGGGAAAAAAATGCTAAAATAAATCTTCAATTTTGGCTAACAGCAAGAACTTTGGTTTTTAAAACCTCCTTAAAACATCCCATTACATTAGGGTGAGAAAAGGAAATAAAATTAAAAACAATAAATGATCGTCATCTGAAGAGGCATAATCTTAATTTTGCATTTTTCCTATTTTTTTTTTTTTATAGCATGCCTACTACCCTTTTAGAGTATATTAAGCTATGATTTGTTCATATCAAGAGTAATGGTGCATAAACTATCACAAGTTGAAATCTTTAGAAGTTTTACTTTGTCCTCTTCAACTCTTTTGGGCAATACGATAGCTGCACATTAGACATTTCCTACAGCTTGCCATAACCAGCTATGTGCAAAAAAAACCCCAAAACCTCAATGCTCAAAGTCTTGCAAATTAAAATGTGTGCTACTTCTCTAGGCTTATAGGCTTGTAAGCATACTACACAACAGTCTGGACTGGGATTTGATACTTTGCCTCCTTTTTCAAATTGGCACAAGCAATTGCCCTAAGTCTTCCCAAATTTCTGTTCCTGATGCCTACAGATTTCACAGTCATGTAACTGCAACCTTCATGCCTAGGGCACAAGAACAGACAGAACAATAGTAACAAACACCATAAAACATCCACAAAACTGTTTCACCCAGAAGCAGTGTTCTCTCCTGGATTCATTTATTCAAGTTATCCACGCGCCCTTCTGGAACAAGGGTATTTATCCTCCTTTCAAGGCTGGCAACAGCAACAATAGTTTTTACACTCTGGTGAGACACGCAAGTTATGTCCTGTTGCCTGTATGAGCATAGTTATGGATCACTTTACCAATAACTCTACTTGCTACAGCCACTGCTATCTTCTCTTTAAAAGCACAGACTCCCCTTCCACCAAGCTCCAGAGTTCAGTGGCTGGCTGAAGCGTGTTGAGGAACTTTGTGCACAGTGGTATTGGCTCTCAACTCGTACCAGCACTCAGGAGGAGTTCATCTCCAAATATCATCTGGATATACAACTCCAAAGTGGTATGGCTTCCCTCCTGAGTGACTTTGCTCATACAGGCAATGAGCATTCATGTAGTTTTGAGATCTGTGTGAGCTGATCCACAGACACAAATTCAACACTAGCAGCCAGAAACAGGTAAATTGTCTTCCCCAGAGATAAGGCTTGAGTACCTTCATGCTAGACCCTGCATAAGGGGAATTACAAGCACACAATAACAAAAATGACTTCTCATTTTCCATTTGTCTATGGCCGATAGAAATTAGCTGATAAACAGATAAAGGGACGGCAGAAATAGCTCTTCACATTTCAACATCTTGTGATGCTTGGCTTGTTGAAGCATAAGAAATAGCCTGCTGTTAAAAGAAAGCTCAGTAATTCTGTGTTCCATAACGGAACTGGGACAGTCCCAGGGACAGGACCAGAACAGCTGCTAGGAAGAGAGTGCTGCTCCCTCTGCGTATTGCTTTCCTCCTGGCTAGGACATTTTAAGTCTTCTGTAGACAGTTCCATGAGGACTGAAATCACACCTATATTTATCATCATTCCTAATTATTGCGGAAATAAATGTTGAAATGTCACTGGAGACTAAGCTGCTTCTGTACAGGCCTAGGCTTTTCTATCCAACATCTCTCTTGCTAAAAATGCCATCTCTGCAGATGCTTCTCAAGACCTTCAGATACAGGAGAGAAAGAAAGGATGTCACAGAGTGGATCTAGAACAAATCATTACGCTCAATAGTTCCAAAACAGAAAAGGTACTCCAGCTGTCAGCCTGCCCAGGGGAAGATTTTAGTAACCATCATAGCAAGAGAAATCTAAACTCCACGCTAGACATAAGGTGTTTTCAACATCTACCTTTTTAATGTACTGATTGATATAGACCATAAGCACAAGTAGAAGTAATTTATACTGAGCAACACACAACCCCAAAGAGAGAGTTTTACACTGTGAAGCACACAATCTTTTGCTTGCAAGTTAAATCCAAGACATTGTCACCAAGCCGGGCAAGTTACCAACAACCTATTTTTATGCTATTTTTCCAGTCTATTCAAGAATTGGCAACTAAAGCACACCACATAAGGAACTTCTTTTTCCACCATGTAAGGCTGCAACATGATCAACATCCGTGGTTATATAACTTGCAAAGCTACTTTTTGCCAAAGTGCATCATCTTGGTTAGTAAATTCAGCAAGCACTAGGAGCTCCTCAACCCACTGCTTCCAGAGTTTCTTCTCCCTTTACAAAAGAGCTGAAAACTTGTTTCCCAGTAGGCTGATCTTGCCTGACCAGAACTCCTCCCTTTGGAGACCATGGGAAAGCTCCAGGTGGTGACAATATAAAAGGGTCTATTTTAGCTACCATAAGTCAGAAAAAGACTGTCACCTTGAAAGTGTAACATTAAAGGCATTGTGTGCCTTGGAGATATCACTGGAAAAAAAGGTTTACTTTCACTGCATTATTGTTTTCATTCATTTTCCAACAAATGAATTCCAGAAGGAAGATGTCTGACCCTGACTATGAGGGAAGAAGGTGAAGGACAAGATCAGCTAAAAATTGTAAAGCAGAAAGGAGAAACTGAAGACTGAAAGATACTTCAAAAAGGAACATATATACACACAAAAATAACCACAGCCATGCCATAACTACCTCCTTTGGTACCTGCAAACATGAGAAAAACACACAACTGTTCAAAATCAGTAGTCCACATTTCCATTTTCCTTGCTCAGGAACTCCTCAATTTACTGGCTTTTTGGTGTTTATTTAGTGCTGTACAAAATACAACAAGATCCAGCATTTTATCTCTTATGATAGCATTTATCTTTTAAGATATAATCTTTCTAAATATAGAGATCCAATTTGTTGCATTAACTTTGAGAAAAGGTGAAGTAAACGGGCAAGTGCAATAAGGAAGGGAAAACAGTCCACTTCACTAAAATTCTCCTCTAGAGTCACCTGTGGCTCTTTTATTCCACTTGACTGAAAACTGGAAGTTATATAAGTGACAGTTTTCATCATTGGTATTGGACTGGGCTCATTTTGTCACAGATGAAAAGTACTGTCTATTTCATTTTCCTATTACCATTAATGTTCTCCTGCATTAACTATTTTCAACAGAATATGGATGAATAGTCTTTAGTTTGAATAAACATACCACTGTATCTCTGTTTATTTTAAAAAAAAATAATTATACCAGGTAGCCCATAGCCAGAATAGCTCTGCTGAGATCCTTTTGGTCCCTATTCCCTACCACTCCCCTAAATATTTTAATTTAAAATGAGAATATATTTTCTTTACTCATCACTTGTAATTTATATATTCTGCCAGTGCAGATGAATGCTTAAAAAAGCATGAGGAAGCAGAAGTTGGGCTGAAGCCACCTGAAATGTCATCACATAACATCATCTTTTTCCCATCTCTGTTTTAGCAACCAAAAAAGTGTCAGCAAACAGACAATTTAAGCAACTAACCTGCCAGTTTCTCTCCCTGTACTATTTAGTTTTGGTGGTTTATTTTTTGGTGTGTTGAAAGGGGTGCTGTTGGGTGGGGAAAAAGATTAAAGCATTGAGTTCATTCTGTGGCCTAAGGAAACTGGAAAAGAACTGACACACCATGACCACTGCTAAACTTGCATAGTGCCTGGGAAACAAAGACAAGAGTAGACCCTCTTAAGCCTTGGAAGGCTTATTGGTGATGTCTCCTCTTTTGATATAGCACTGTTCTCCTGCTATGATCCCCAGGATTTAAAGAAGCATTACATACAGGGGGAAACATAGCCATTTTCCATCTAAGGGAAATACTTCTTTTGCATTCCATGAAGGGTGATAGAGTTTTAACAGTATTTTTAAGAATTACAAGTAGTGTACAGAATTGACAAAGAGAAAGACCTCCAAGAAAGAACCACAGTAAAGAACCAAGTAAATAAAGAAGAGATATAAACAAGAAGATGAAAGGAGCAAAAGCCCATCTAGTCCATAACTTAGCAATGTAAATGAGAAAAAAGAAAAATCTTAGTTCACAACAATTCACTTTTCCAGACTCTCAAGGCAAGTAGTGCGAATGCTTTCTAAAAGTTTATAAAATGTCCAAATAGAAGACTTCAAAGTATTTTGGGAGAAAAAGGGTCCAACAACATAGTCAAGTTTAAGTGCAAGTTGATGTCATAGATAATACTTGCTTTGTGATCACAACATATCTGGTGTTATAGAAATAGCCTCCTTGACCTCCCCCCCACTTCAAAGTGTTTCTGTTTTAAGAGGAAGACATGAATAACAGAACAGGAGTACAAATGCAGGCAAGGACAATGCATGAAAATAGGAGTGCTTGGGGAGTTATTTGCTTTGGTTTTACACTTCAATGTGTTATTATTTGCCCAGACATTTCTCTTAGAGCCATACTATCTCTTCACTCATTACAATGCATTTCTGTTCTGGGAAGTGGTACAATGGTTGGGGAGAGCTGTCAGACACCAAGCCATTGGCATGTAGGATTTAGCTGTTAACCGTAGTCCAATAAATATTTTTATTCTGATACAACTTTCTTAAAAAGTCAGCCTTGCTCATAAACACATTCCCTTCTCCCTCCCACTATAAAGTGGAATCTTTGTGTGTCAAAGAACAACAACAATGCATTTTCCTTGATTAAGTTTTTACAAGGGTGATCAATTCATGGGGCTGGTAGAAAAGTTATAATACATATAAAAGCTTCAAAATGCATTCTGAATCTTAAATCCTTCTTTAGATTTAATAATCACCCAGCTGGCTACACTTCAGACAGCAATGCTTCAATGGGAAGATTAATGAACATTTGGTCTGCAGTTTAATCCCTCTAGATTTTAGCATGCAAAGTACAAACTTTTATAAATTAGACTGTTTTTATGCATTCCAATATTATGTCGAGGTCCAAATAGCTTTAATGGTAACTTGGAGGCTTCTTAGTCATAGTTTGCTCTCTCTTTAGAGTACTTAAGTTTTTGAAAATATTAATTCACTTCACTACAGTACTCTGTAGACCATTTTTAAACATTACTATTCAATAGATCATCTCAAGTCAGAAACACCTTCAATTTCTTATTTATTTTATAGAGTCAGTATTTTGCTTTGCTAGCTATATGTTGTATGGCAAGGAATTAACTGAGAAAACAACTGAAGAGATAAAAGTGAATAGTAATTTCCAATACAGATCACAGAATAATAGAATGGATGTCCCTACAGCCACACTGGCCTGTTAGTGCCTGTACCTTTCACAGCAGCAATTGCCACCTGCCTAGCTCCTGCTGCCCCTCACCTCCCATTGTGCCCACAACGTTCAGATATTGCATAAAGTCCAAAAGGATGCTACAGTGGAGGTAAGAAAATCAGCACCTAGGCTGGGGCAACATGGGAGATGTCCATGTGGCTTTGTCCTTCTAAGGACAAAGCATTTCCACATTGATGCCTTCCCTTTTGTGTGTGAGATGCTGATAATAGCAGAACCACCTATGAAGTTTCATTTGCAGTTGATGGGGCAGTCTGAAATTATTACAGTCAGAGGAATCCCATTTTTAGAGGTAACTTGATTTGTTTACCAAGGGACAAAACGTCATTACCAAACCAGTGTATTTCAAGATCTGCAGACAGTTCTGTAGGACAATTACACATAGAAGCAGGAAAAAAAAAAAAAAAAAAACACATTTTCATAGAGCACTTATAACTGAGCACCCCTCCAACTCTCCCAAATCCCCAAAGCCCAGAACCTTGTTGCTTCACAGTTCCCAATGTTCACAATGAGTACGGGGAAGAGAACTAAGGGTGTAAAGAGAAACTAAAATAACCACCACCATCACGTTGAAAAGTTTTCTTTTTCCAGTTTGCTCCTAGTCCAGTTTCAAATTCACTGTAATATGACTTAATCCCTCCCTTTTCACTAATTATGGGCACTGGTTTCAATAAACTAGAAAGATACAGGAAGATATGCTTATTTTTTAGCTTTTTACTTTAAATGTCTATAGTAACTATAGAGATATTCCAAAATATTGTCAAGTTTAGTCAGCCAAGAGCTTTGGCAAAAAATGCAAATGGTATACATGTCAAAATGTAGTAAGCAAACAAACATTACCCTCCTGCTGTAAAAACAGCACTACTTACACCAAGATAAGGCTTAAGTTATTTGATTATTCTGACTAGCCTATTAGTCAACATCCTAATGCATTTTTA
This sequence comes from Merops nubicus, assembly GCF_000691845.1. Taxonomy (NCBI): domain Eukaryota; kingdom Metazoa; phylum Chordata; class Aves; order Coraciiformes; family Meropidae; genus Merops; species Merops nubicus. Next base: position 8,957 of record NW_008631958.1, read on the forward strand.
ATGTGCAGAGAGAACAGCACACATCTCTTGTCACCTCTAAGGCTAAATCCTAAACACTATAAAGCCCAAGTCTGATAGCAAATTCTTTTAACTTTAGTTTTTGCATGGTTATTTCACTGAATTCCTAGTCATAATTCCACTAATGCATACGATTCTTCAATTTTATTACAGCTTGTTCTAGGCTCTTCTGAAAGCATATTTCCCACTTACTTATCTAACAAGCAGACTTGCACTGCTCCAAGTAGTTTTTATAAAAAAAGGTAACTCAATTCTGTGTCAGGCTATTTGGAAACATTTGCACTATTCATCTGCCAACATCTGAAACACATTACTCATACCAAGGAGCCTTCTGCCATCTTACAGAACAGATTTTCTAATTTGATGGTCCAAAAAGCCCAGAATAAGCTCTCAAGGTTTTTTTACTTTCATCATAAGTTTAATGACAGCTAGAAGCAAACTCCTTATCACGTCCACTTCTAAAAATTATTGTACCTTCCAAGACACTTGTATTACAAACAGATTAATTTATTGTGGAATTCGCATATATATATCTTAATCACTATTTAAATGATGAAAAAAAAAAAAACAGTTAGCAAAAGAGCAGTAAGCCATGTATTTAGAATTTCTATTGTTGGTGTTGTAGCATTAATGCTTCCACTCTGAAACAATTCAGATTATCTCACCCTTACACTAAGAACCGAGCACATAAATCATGAAATGGGCAAAAGGCTAGTGAATTTGAACAGGTAAGGGTTGAACATCAAGAGAAGGAACAAAACTGTACCGGAAGGCAGCCTATTAGAGGGTAAGTCTTGTAGTAATACTTGCTGCAGTTGCAGAGTCAGTACCCAGCTGCCCAACAAGGAAAAAAAAGCGAATTCCCTGTTGCCAAGTCAAGGAGGAAAGAGTTTTCACAAGACTGTTTGATACAGACTACAAAGGCCAGCACACTGGAATAAAGCTGCATAGCAGTGCTGCCATACCCCAGAGCACGTGCTGGTGGAGCAGCCCGAGCTAGGAAGACACACACATCTACCACAGCAGGTACAAGCTACAGCAAAGACAAGAAAGCTCCCTCCGTGTTACCTGGAGCTGTCCTCATTCTCCTCGCCCAGCTCAGCCAATTGCTTTTGGCAGGTAGTTCTTCACATGCTGACAAAGCCAAGTTTAACATCTTTAACTTCTAAAATAATATCTATTTTGGCACGTTGCATTTGGAATCTGTCTGCATTAAATGATACCAAAAATCTTGGAGCTTCTGGGCACAGAGTGAGGTGCAGTATCACCACTGTAATCAGGAAGCAATTAAAGCTGCAGTGTCATCAAGTAAGAGAACGGCAGTGAAATGATCAGAGGCAGCTCATAAACACATTGTGAAAAAAGATGAAAACTTCACTGTCACTCTCAGTCTTCTGATCTTTTTTGAGGCAAAGAACAACTGACACCACAGTACAACAACATCAAGCTGAGCAGTCACTGCTAGGTTTGAACAAACTCTAAATTAAAATTCCAGCAAAGGCAGTTATGTCTTAATGTCAGTAACAGAAACAGACTTAGACTGAAGTTTGAGCAGGTTGGTGCTACTTCTGTAACAGTTACCCTTATCTATGCCATTTGAGATAAGACCATATACCAGCTTTGTCCCACCTTCAGTTTAAATCAAGCACATCAGAAAATACCAGAGCTGCTAAATTCTAAAGCTATTTTTTTAAAAAAAAAATTGAAATAGTAATCTAGAAGAAAAAAATTTTGAATACTAAGAACTCAGATCCACGGCGTAATCCAGATAAAACAGTCCTTGAGCTCAAAAATTAATCTCCTGTCCAGCAGTCCTTCAAGGTGAACCCCTTTTCCCATGGTTTTGTTTTATAGTCTAGAAATTTTCAATGGCTTCCTGGTCCTCAGGAAAGTATTTTTCCTTTTTATTGTCTGTTAGGCTGGGTCTGCTCCCTGATGGAAGATCCCTAAGAAATAGTCCATCTAAGATGGAGCCTCCCTTCTTCAGAGGTCTCCCTTGACCCAGGGTGCAGCAGCCACTAAAAAGCAGCCAGGTCCCTTTCTCTTGCCCACTCAGAAGTAACCACTAAACTGAACCAGATGCATCCTCAGCACCACTGTTTTCTTCATCAAAACCACTGTTTATGAAAAGTGCCAAGTGAACATTATGTCCATCCAGTTACCTGGTGAGCAAGTCCTAATGTCAGAAAAAAAGGTGGGTTTGTTGTATGTTTGTCAAGTATTGCAAGGATCCAGCCCAGAAGTACCTCAGCTAACCCTGGTTTGCTAGAAACTTTCTGGACACTATACTCATATTCACTATACTTCATCTAGTGTTTTTTTGTTTTAATTTTAGAGTAAGCCTGAGACTGGGCTTCTATTCTGCAGCAATATTCAGAGAAGAAACAACTGAAGGATTGGAGAGTGCTTCAAAGTAATCCATTATATTGAACAGACTTTAGTCTAAATGCTATACAAGAAATATGAATTTCTGATTCCAACACGGCCGTAGAGAAGAAATCAATGTCATCAATCTAAAACCCAATGGAACTGAGTTATTGACTTTCCCATCTTTTCAGATGACAACTCCTGCTATTTCAATTAGGATCAGAGGACTGTAATTCAGTTTTTCTCATTTTATCTAGTTGGGAACTCTGGGAACACTGCAGAGAAAAAGGTTACATTTTCTCATCAGTGCAAACAGGAGTAGGAAAGAAATGTACTATAGGTATGTGTCCCAAGAACACAGAGGCAGCTTCTCCCCTTCTCGCTTGACTTTTCCTTTTGAATTCCTGCAGGTGTTTAACTGGGTTCACTTCACTTTGTCTCTTTAGGTAAGAATTATGAGCTACACACTACATGGAGCACATACTACTAAAGCTCTTTCATGTGTCTGAACAGTCATGATTATCTGTATCTAAAACTGAAGAAGTGGGTTTTTCATTAAAAAGAAAACAACTGCTATCTCTGGATAAAGTTTTCAGATTTCAGAATGCTGGAAAAAAGGTGAAAAGACATTGGAATTGTCATTCAGTTATTTTCCAAACACCATGAAGCTAAGAGCTCTATCCAGCGATCGTCTGAATTAATGTATATGTGTACATTAACACTGTCTCTGTCATCTAAATATTGACATCTAACAAGGCCAATAATAGTTATTGTTAGGAACAAGTAGTCTTCAGAAGAAACATTTCAGGCAACCTGAGATTGGCAGCCACCAAAAGGCAGCCAGTATTCCTTGCCCAAATCCCTCATCAAGTGTTCAGTGGCTGTATTTCAACTGACTCAGATCTGTTGATGATCCTGTTTACATGACTCAGTCATATAAATCAAGGAACAGACCCAGCTGAAATTTAACAAAATCTAGATGATGTTTCAAACGACATGCTCTATCTCTCTGGCCATGAGTTAGTTTTCATAAAAATCTGGCTAACAGCATGGCTATGCAGTGTGGACAGTGAGATGGGGGGAGAAAAATCCCTCCATGGGCAGTTTCCACTAAGGTTGCCTTAAAATGAATCCTCAAACCACTATGTTTGAGAACATTTACATACACAATAAAAAACTCATTTCACTCTGTCCATTTATTTGACTCATCAATCCTTTCATTAATTGTGGCACATAAGCACGAGAAGCTGCAGATGCCCTCTATACTACAAGGAGCTGTGGAAACAGAGATAGACCTCAGAAGGATCCTCATGCTCTGATGATGGGAATTACCAGCTAGTGGAAGGCCCTGACCTAGGTGCCTCCAAACACTAAATCAGCATACCAGGAGGTCTGGCATAACAGTACATGGTGCACACATCACTGAACACAGAGGAAACATCGAAACTCCAGACCTCGTGTCAAGTGTGAAGCTGGAGGACCTAGCTTGCCTCACAGTCCTGAACAGTGTCCTAGAAAGAAATGGTTAAATAATTTCTCCCAGATACAGACAAGAAGCCTCTTTATCCACAGTGTGATATATTGGGGGTTGGGAGAATGAAAACTACATTTTCTATTTCCTAGAAGAATTAATCCTTCATCAATAAGGAGACTGACAGTCCCCCCAGTCAAGGAAGCAACCCCATCTTTGTACTACAGCCAAGACATGGGAAGTAGGCTCTCCAGATTAGGGATATTGCAACATCCACCTGGGAAGAAGCAGTCTGTATTCTTATTCCTTCTCAAAGGCTTATTAATCCCTTTTAACAAGCAATCAATTAATCTAAAACACATAAACAAGAACTTGAACAAATCACTGGAGAGAAGCCTTCAAGAAGATGAAATGCCAACAGAGTAGACAGCAAAACAGACGGAAACCCAGGAGGGGCTATTGCTATTATAGTTCCTAAAGTCAGAAAATGCTTGCAAGCTTGTCATGATCTTAGTTTTCATCATTAGAGAACAAAAATCTGATCTTTTAAGCAAGGAATCTTACTCAGTTACCTCATGTTAAGTCTGATAACTCAAGGGAAACCTACCTTATACTTAACTAATGAATCAAAGGAGGTATATGTTCTGATCTGAAGTGCTCCGATCAGCCAGCTCTTATGGAAGTCTACCCAAAGAAACAGCATTAATTACTGTTATATTAATTACTGCCATATTATGGGGGTTTTTTTTGAATTAGTAAAAAAAATAGCTAAAAAGAGGTGTTTCTTTTCATTAGACCCAAACTGTTTCAGTAGCAGCTATAGCCAGTTTTTATAGATGACGCTAAGGAACGCCTTTGTGGGTAATCAATCAACCTTACCAGTTTCTTAAGCTTCAGGAAATTAGCAATACTGCTGCACTTCTGAACTGCAAGAGTAGTCCAGAACTGCTGCACTTAGTCCAACAGCATTGCTGAAGAGCTCTTATCACTGCAAACTGCTTTATATCCAAAGATAAAACACACACACACACACACACACACACACAATGTCCTTTCCTGTAGCTCTTTTAGTTCTGCTACATCCCCTTCTGGAGATGAAACAAATGTAGCAGTAGACAGCAATTAAGGTCATACAGAATAATTAGGGGTTTGCCTTCTTTCTTGAGCGGTCTTCCCTCTGTACAGTTATCACTTGCTTTCTCAGATCACAGTTTGGTTCCTAACATCTGAAAATATGATGCACCTTCCTGAGGATGTCTGTCCCCTTCCATTGACTACGGGGAACATTTGCACTACTCCCCGCTTGGGATTTTTATGGCTGAATTTACTGGAAATTATTTTCAGCTTTTAATTTACATACTTAACTGACATTTGTTTAGATTGCTTTTTATTATTTAGTAACAGACTTTTACAGATTTTTTCCTGTGTTTTGTAAGATGTGATGTTATGGTTTATTTTACAATGTATAATCCTGAAATGATTGCCTTCTCCTACAGTTTACTTTTAAAATATGGTACAATCTTTTTCTAATTTTAGGTACCAGCAACCTAGTTCTTTTCTGGTTTAGGTGATGCCCATCTTTTTCATACAGCTCTCCGACTGCCAAAACTTTTGCTACTTCTTAACATACCTCCTCCTCGCAACATTTTCCTCAAGAACATACTGAAATGCTCCCAGCACAAGGCACAGGGCCAGCTAAAGAGGCAGGACAAGCTTCAAAATGCTGCTATGGAAATCCTACTCTTTAATCCTATTTTTACATGACCCAAGAGTTCCTTCACTTTAGAAATCTATCCTATAAGAAAAAAAATATTGCAAAAGGCCATAAGAGAGCTAATGGTATTTTACAACCAGCTACATGAAACCTCTAACCAAAGCCATCTAAATATACTTTTTCCATGATGTTTCCCCTCCTTGAAAGTAAGACAAAACTTTTACTCTCCAACTTAAATCAGTAACCTGCCTGAGATACCTCCTCTTTTATCTGTGAAGCTAATTTTGCTGCATTTCTTATCTTTCAGACTGTTGCTTCCATTATCGCACTCACCAAAAAAAAAAAAAGAAAATGCATTGCCACAAGACAGATATGATTAGAACTATTTTTTTTAACATAATTACTACCACTTGTTTTTGGGGTGCTTGAGATGGATTTGTCATCGTTGCTCTGGTTGCAGTTAGGGCAGTTCAGCAGTGTGCTGCAGAAGCACGGCCACTGTTTGAAAGGGGTGGCAACACCAACAAAGCCAGAACATTATTTTGGGGGCTCCTGACAGACCACTCCACCCACCGTTCTGTAGGGTATTTTATTAACATGGCTGAAGCTTCCCTGTTATTCCAATGCTGTCACAGTACTTTGCTGCAGCAAGGTTATTTTCCTGCACCTAGCTTTCAGCTTTCCTAATCAGCTGTTGATTAGCTATTTAAACCTCAAAAAACAAACACTGAGCTCTGCCTATGCCAGCCTCTTGCTTCTTGACATCTAAGTTCACTAGCCCTCTGCTGCAGAGGATGCACTGGATTATCAAACCCATCCATCTCGGAAGGGAAGGCAGCACCAGAAGATTCTCTGTAAAACAACTTATGCAAGAACTGTAAATAATTGCACAGAAAATTCCGCCAGGGAGTTTTGGTCCACTATTCCCCCTTCATCTGAATAGATGACCACTGGAAAATCCTGTTTTAAATCCTGCTTTTTAAAACACCATGTTTGGTTATTACTCAGGAACTAAAAAAATCTTAAACCAACTTCCATGTAAGGGAGAAGGTGAGTTTCTGGGCCCTACACAGGACGTGTTGAAACTTGGCACAGATCTTCTAACAAATTCAGGGGGATTTCTAGTTTAAACAGCCTTCCCAATCCAGATACAAGCACCAGAGCATCAGCATTTCTCAAAAATGTAGCCTGATATGCTGCTGTAGTCCAGAATAAATTTCTGTAGGCTGTAATGTGATGAGTCTTGTGCTGGAGCTCTATTAATTAGCTAAACGTGTGCTGAATTTCAAATTTGAAAAGCCTCCCTTGTAATTGTCCTTCATGAAAGCATTTTACTTCACTAGAGGGCCATGCCCATGGCATGAGCCTGACCCATGATCCAGCTGGATCACTTTGGGTCACAGCTACATATGAATTCTCTCAAGCGCTCCAAGAACTTGTTTATATAAATCATCTTAAAAAGTATCATTGTTGCTTTTTCAGACCTCCATTTTAAAGCTTCTGTATGTTCCGGACCCACTTGTTCCTTCTTCCACCATAATGCTTACTCAGTGACCAAACAAAGTAAGAAAAGAAACTAAGAAAATCAAACCACTCCCAAAGCATGATGGTAATTTAGGTATTTTGCACTTATTCCAAATGTCTGAAGTGCGAGGGGTTTCTCACTCCAATTATTTCAACCGGAATAGCAGCTGCTTCAGCAACACAGATTTCTATATTTTAGAAAAACATTTTAAAGGTGAAGAAATAAATATCTCCAAGAACCAAAGACTGAATTAAATACTGCTTTTAATTCAACTATTCCTAATATAAATGGTATACTGCTGCACAGGTATCCAAACAGATAAATGCCAGACACTAAAGTCCTGGGCATTACCTCAAAAAAAGCTATGTCATTTGAACACTCAGCAGGTGGATGAGACCTTTCTGCTACCTGCTCTCTGCAGAGAACAAGGTGATAAAAAAGAAGCAATGCTGCTTATAGGATGAGTATCAAGAGTCCTGCTTCTGGTGCTGAGGGTAACAAATTACATTTTATCTTGCAGGCTGTCATTAGACTGGCTGTAACATTATTTTCACAAGTAAAGTAGACTTCCTTTTAAATCATCAACTCCTTTGTCATAGTCTGTTTTGTGGAAAAAAAGACTGAAAGCTGTTAATATGTCCACACTGCTGTTTAACCATAACCTTTTCCGACAGTCTTAACAGCATCAACTCAGCATTCACTAACATCTACTTTAACTTAGTCTAACAGGCAAATCAAGACCATCTCCAAAAATTAAATTTAAGAACTGTTCTAGAACTAGCGTTTTCTACGTTGTTAACCTCAGTGTATTTGAAGAGCTCTCAAATTTTTTTCCCCTCTCTAAACTAACAGTAATAAGGACTTTTCATTACTGCTTACACTGAACAAAACTTTCAGTCTGTGGAAGCTCATGTTTTGCAGACTCCCCTGCCCCCAGTATTCACTGTCATTACTACTTCTCCAAAGGATCAGGTCTGGGCTCGTAAACAAAGACAGGGCTTGTGTATTACTTCTAAAAGAAATGTCTCATACCTTGACAGCTGAGGTTATTCCAGTCCCTGTTATTTATCTACACATTTTTTTCAGGACCACTTTCTCAAATTCTCATCTGTTGAATATGAACATGTTTTGGAAGCAGCATTTGCCTCCTGTCTCACCTGAGGAAAGACAAACATACCTTCCCTTGCAGTAGAGGAGATCAGGTTTAAAGAAAGAATTATTGTGAAGCCTACAGCCATCAGGAGCCTTCATATTTTAAAAGTCAAGAGAGATGTCTATGCATATTCAGAACAAGAGACAGAAAACAATGCTGAGCCTGAAGACACCCACGGTGCTCAATCCAATTCTGAAGAGATATACACAATTTATTTTTGTCAGAACCAAAATCTCCACTTTATAGAATCACAGGATTATAATGATCACAAAGAACTAAAACATCTTCCCCTCAACTACTTGAAAAATTCTTTGTGACTCCTACTAAAAAGGGCCTTATCTTTTTCTACAGGCTGGCTTAAAATAGTTATGACATCTATCACACATAGGTTTTTCTTCTCTTACTACCATTTTTTGGTTCCAGAATTCTGACTTCTGCATTATCAGTCTGCCTTGTAATGCTGGTGGATGATTCAATGTCCTCTTTGCAGACCTAAGGAATGCAGATAGAAGCTGTACACACTAGGTCACAATGATCAGGCTGCCACGTTGGCAGGCTAGCATCCCACTTGCAGTTCTCACACCCATCTTTGTGATACTGCCAAGGAAACAAAGGCTACATACTCATTCCAACCTCACCCTCAAAACGCAGGAGAGTTATTCTCCCTTAATGCCAGAAGCAAGGCATCCTTCCAGGAGAGAGAAGTAGTTTTCATGTAGACCCTGAGGTGGCATCTCAACTCTTGTTTCAGAAGTATCCACAAAAAGGGCTTCAGCATCCAGATATAACTGGGCCAATGGGCACTACCACAAGTCCTGTATGTTTAAAGCTCACTCTTCTAACAGTGAAAAACTCTCTACTCATGTAAGGGTGACAACTCATCTTGGACTTCTATTCATCTCTTCAGAGCCTGCAGCTGGTGTGGTCTTGGCTCTGTCCTTCCTTTCAGTCTTAGCTTTGAGGTTCAACATCAGTGCTGAACTATACTAGACTCAGAGTAGTATAATGGTGGCATCAGGAGCTCTTCTGCAGCTGGAAGACTCTTCAAGATTGAGGTGCAAAGCGGTTCCTGACAGAGGTACCACACTCAGGAGAAAGTTGAGGGGGATTCACAGCAGATTTTGGTATTCACTCAGATGATACATGCAAATGATAAGCTCTCCTGTGCCTTACCTGACTCATCACATGTCAACAGAACACATTAACAAATGACAAAGGTGCAGTTTTAGCCACGTAGCTCTGTGCATTTAGAAATCCTTCAGACAAAAAGATTTGATGGTGTGACCGTATGAAGGGAAAAAAAAAGGCATCACAGTGCCAATTAAGCTGTAGAGTAAATTGAACATGACTAAAATGAAGACAGTATAAAGCTGCTGGTGTAGGTAACAGTGCATGTCACACCCAGAGTACAAAAGGAGCATATTTCTGTTTAGATACAAATACTTGTCTCAAGTCCATCTTTAAATTCAATGTTATCTTCATGGAAACGTAAATATAAAAAAAGGAAAGCAGTCCATCCTTTTCAAACTTTCTCTGAAGTGAAGGGAAAATGCAGTTAAAAATTATTCACATACTTAAAGAAGAAACCAAGTAGGGAGGAAGGACACAGACACATCTTCATCCATTCACTGGCAACTTTCTGAAGCAGAACTCACTGCTGGTCAGACTAGAAAACTGGTAAATCTCTTTAATGCTGAAAGATGAAAGCTTTAACTTGCTTCCCAGTGAGCCTTTACAGATCTGCTCAGTAATCCAAGAGGAAAACAGCTAAAAGCATCACAATGAGCTGCTCAGCCATGGTGGAGCTGTGCGTTCCCTGCATGCTTTGAGATACAGGCTCACTCTTATTCCCCTCCAAGTCCCTTGCCAGAAAGCAAAGCACAGGAGACCTATCAACTCAAAGCATGCAGAGAAACAGGGAGCTCCATGGAAAACATCACTTCTTTTTGTTCCCTTGATTAATTTTCTCAATTGTATTTGCTGCATGTCTAAAGCACAGTCAGAATGCCGAGAGTGGGAATAAGGCAACAGGGATCATTTACAATTAATCACCAATTACTGCTGCAAGCCTCACATCAGAACCTGTGTTACAAAAGAAATTTCTTCTCCAGATACACAAATTACAACAGTTACTGGGGCCCCAAGAACCAGCCTACTCAGTCTCTTCTCACAAGTGAACACTTGGATAGTTGTTAGGACAAGAGCCACTGTCCAGAAGAAAAAAGTTTGTATTTTAAGATCATTTCTATAAGTCCATCATCCCCTTCCAACAAAAGCAGAGAAGGAACAGACATATAGCAACTAAAATCAGCTCCACTAGAGTAAGGACAAGGAAACTGCTTGATTCTGGAGCTAAAACTATAGGGCTTCTAAGAACTTCAGGAACTCCTCCTTCCTATCCCCAGAAACAAACTTCTGAGAAGCCTGAGAAAAGGAAACATTTTAACAACTGATGCAAGTCTCATTTTCCAGACACAGAAGATTGCCTTGCACAGAATATGAACACACTAATAACAAGCTCTTCCTGTTGTTGAAAGGTAAAATTGAAAAACTGGTTAACTGCCCTATGCTGCTACCAAGGATGGAAAGGTGGCCAAGTAGAGGATGTCAATGAGCCCTAATGACTGAAATCAGGAAAAGCATTGCATGGGCCTCCCCTGTCCTGGTTCTTTTCATCAGACATATCCTTTGATCTGGTAATATCTGAGAAAGGATACTGAATTCCTTGAACTTTGATCTGACACCATATTGCTGCTTGAGTGTTATTAAGTTTGGGAAAATTGTAATTGTCTATTGTCTTTTTTAATAATAAAGTTTTGTAAAAGATTTGTCTGTGTGATTTTTTTCATATATTTCCCACAGTTTTACTGAGCTATCAAAAGCTCAAAAGCCAAGTAAAAAGGTAACTTGCTTTCCATTACAAAAAGTTAGATTTTAAAATTAAAAAGAAAAATTACTTCTCAATTAGTGGCAAAAAAAAAAAAAAAAGATATTTTCTAATTTACAGATTTATCTCAAATAAGCAACTGCTGCACTTCTGCCTTGGATGAAGAAACACTGAGATCACATGAGAGAGTAAAGCCAGGGGGGTTTGATGTGGGCATTTCAATACTATTGACGACGTTGCATGTGCCACAGCTCATTATGACAGTGCAAGAAAAATAATACAGAACCAGACAAGCTAGGTCTGCTTTGTTTCATTTTGCTTCCATTTAATTTAACTACTTATAGAGGGAGTACTCTTGAAAGTGTTAAAAACTGAATTGCATTCAGAGACGACCAGTAAAACAGACAAAGGACTGTACTAGGTCACTGAGGCTTGAAACTTGGCCACAGATTTCTACCATTCTGGACTGTCTGAAAATAAACAAGCCAAGGAGAGAAACTAAGATGACCAAATACCCAATGGGGGTTGGACTTGAAGATCTCTGGAGGTCCCTTCCAACCCCTAACATTCTGTGATTCTGTGAAATACACAAGTTGCCATTCATATATAAACTGACAAAGGTACACTTCTTATATTGTTAATGTTTGAAGGAAGATTATAGAAGATTCACAAGTGAATAAACGCAAAACAGGGAGGTAGGTATGTATTTGTGGCTAATTTTATGCTGGTCAGGAAGAAAGGTCTAAGAAAAGGTTGGATTTCATTGAAAATAAAATCTGAACTCTGACTAAAGTACTTACACTCAGACTTGGAAAGCTGCTTTGCAGTAGTATCTGCGTATGATGAGCAGATTAATATTATTCATGGTGTGTATTTATCACAATGAAACTGCAGAGATACAAACACAGGCAGAGGATGCCTGCTGCTCTCACAGGAAAACCTTTCCTAGTTTTAGGAAAGGTAAACCAAGAACAGAAAACTCAAACGTAACAAAAAATACCATAGTCCTACCCCAGGAGATTATTGATTTCCTCATGCTAGGCTGTGAACCAGCATGCTGATATTCCAAACAGAGGGAAAACCCTGGAAGGTAAGCAGGGCTGACAAGTCCCAAGCACCCAGCTGCAGCTTTCTACGTGGGAACTGCTGGCCTAGTAGCATGCCACAGGTCAGCATCTTAACATTTATTTTGACATCACGAAGACAGAGAAACAGAAAGATGATGTCCGGAGAAATCATATGTGTGTCTGAGACCATATGAATCTACCAATATACATGCAGAACTGCATCTTTGGACTATTTCATGTCAGAAGAAAAATACAGACATCAGACAGCACTGCCTGTAATCATCCTGACAGTCAGTGGCAACGGTGCGAGCGGGCGTGCTGCGTGGGACTCGGCTCTCAGTGCTGGAGGACACCCACCTCCATGACAACGTGCTGGCACCCAGACAGACAGAAGCTCCTTCTGCACGAGCTAAGTGAGGTGCTACAGGCAGGGTGGCTCCACGTGCAGCTGCCCTAGACACCTCCTCTAAACACCTGCAGGCAGTACAGCCTGGCCCAGTACAGTCGCTTCTGAACCCTCCTTCCTTTCCATCAGCCTTAACCTTCCTGTCCTTGCTGATGACATCTGTAAGGACCGTCACCTAGCTGGGTAAGAGGAGTTATAGAAGTAAAACACCAAGCAGTGCAAAGCATCGGAATCGCACCAGGATTTGGGTCTACCCCTGGAACCCTAATTTAGAGAGAAGAAAAGCGAAAGGTCCAAAGAGGGACCACAGTAAATGCTTGATATCAAACTATTTACTACACGTTCCAAACATGTAATTTGCTCAGCAATTTTGTTTTGCTAAAAAGGCACAAGATAAACCCATTTATACAAAGGGTAATAGAATAAAAGAACAGATTGTACAATTTACATTTAAAAAACAGCAAGCTAAGCAATGAGCTTAAGTTAATAAGAAAAACTGATCTAGGAAATTAGGGGAAATGGTTTGATGGCAAGGCCAAGCAGAAAGAACAGTTTCCCTTAATGAGGTAGTTACTGTTCACTATCAGTGCTCAGAGCAGGCATTTAGTAGCTGGAACAGACTGGGTAATCTATTTCTCTTAGTATGCTCTGTTTACGATAATGTTGTTTCTTGTTGAGAATCTTGGGTGGATAGCAACTTTATGCCTGGATTTAACTTTACAGAAACCACCTTCTTGCTCTGTGATGAGTAAAACCTTTCTACAACATCATGAAATAGAAAAAAGCCATCTCTATGGCAGCAAAAAGCTTACTTCAGAAAATAAAAGCTTGAAAAAACCTAGTATTCTAATTGGGTTTTTCAGCATACCCTATGGTGGGAAACACAGATCAATCAAAACCTGAAAACAGGCACTAAGAAAATATTTATTTCATCATTGTGTTCTGCCTTCACAGCTCTCAGGATATAAGAATTTGTTGTCATCTTGTGAAATCAGTAATAGAACAGAAATGAAATGGGGTTGAGAGAGATCAGTGAGAATTTAAAACCTTACTTCTCATTTACCAACTTCTGGATTTCAGCCATGCATTTGCTGACCTTTTCCATCCCTTACTGACCATGGTCTCACCATGTTGGTTTACTCAAAGATTATCAATTCAACATTAAGAAAAAAATGTCACTTTTCCAAGACACTACTTGAAAAGATTTTAACAAGTCACACATATCTAAGGATTTGACAGGTAAAGGCTTCTATCACAAAGTAAAATGGCAACAGAGAATTTCAATCAAAATATGTAAACAAAGCTACTTATCCCACCATCTAGAAATAGAAGAGTAAATTAAATAATACCCAGAGTAAATACCACTCCTAAAAATTCAGTCTAACGACGCATGAAAATAGGAGGTTCTCTCCTTTACTATTTGTTTGCTTGGTGTTCTGTGTTTGGGGGGTTTATTTGTTTGGTTTGTTTTGAAAATGAAGAAATCCTTTAGCGAGTAGTTGCTTTTAATCCAGTGGAATGATTAACTAGAAAAGGATTTCAACTTTCTACAGTGGAACACCAATCAAAACTTGAAGCCTAAAGAAATTACATGAGAAAATTCAACAACCTGCAGAGTCAGCAGCGAGAGGAACTTTGGCTCACAAAGAGTCCATAGGCATCTTGTGGAAATTTTCACTTGTCTTGTATTCAGATACTTCAGGCGTACTATTAATGTGAAACTACACGTCTCCCTCTGGTCATGGAGAAAGACAGCAAGTCAAGAAATTGGGCTAAATATCTATTTCACTGCTGAAAAGAGATTTTTTTTTTTAAAAAAAAAGTCCTCTTGCTCCCCAGTAGTTTGAAGAGTCCCTGAGATATTGCTCACTGGAACACACAGACAACAGTATAAAAGCACAAAGGAAAATTCACTGATATTAACATAACTCTTTTAATGAAATGTTTTGCAGTATTATTTCCATTTACAGACCCTTAAGGTCAGCTCTGTGCTAAGACCTGGCTAAGGCAGCAGGAAAGATAACTTAAAGATCAAGAGTTATCAACCTGTCATTATCTACTAAAAGAAAAAATTCTTCCAAATAATGATTTTGAAAAGAAAAAAAAGAAAAATTAGTATCTCCTGCAAGATTTCTGCAGCACTGAAATTAAACTGTCACGTTGCTCATTAGTATCAGACTAGCTGAAAAAAACACCACTGTTTTCAGTTGCCCAGAAGACAGAATTAACAAAAATGTGTATAGTCCATGTCTCAGTGCAGCAGACTGTTAACTGTGCAAAACCAACATCCAGATAAGTTCCATTTTCCTTTGAGACCGAGTAGAACAGCATTGGGATTAGGAGAAAAATAATTAAGCAACACCGACCAAATTCACTGTTGTGTAACGATTTGAGCAATTCCTCGTTTTCTCATTGGTTTGCTCAGATTAACAGACATTCAGAATTTACCTAATAAACAAGTAACTAATGTCACGTAATGCTTACTTCAGTAGAGACACACCTCGCTACCCAACATTAATTACTCCTGCAGTGCAGCGCAGATCCACAAGGCATCCTTACTTGCCTGGAAGAGGGGTCACAGAATGAACAAAAAGGATAACATTACTGGGATTTTTTTTTTTTAATCTAAATTAAATGAGCCATTTCTTCC
>NW_008631958.1:24245-30947 GCF_000691845.1 Merops nubicus
CAGCACTTGCAAAACTAAGGATTGATACAATTAATGCCCTAAACTCTATTATTCATCGACTACCCACCTCATTTATAAGTTTGAAATACAAGTCTGTTGTAATTACATCTGTAATGCTAACATGGAAACTGCATGACATCCTCAGTTAAATTAACAATGATAACCCACAAATAGCAGTGTCCAAAGAGACTGGATAGACACGGTTTCAACATCCAGCAGTTATGTTTTGTGCAGATATGCAGCAGAACACTTTGCTTCTCTGACACCATACAGGTGGAAGTGAAAATGGCATTTCCAATCTTTGAAAAAGCAAAGCATACAGCTACATGCAGCTATTTTAAAAACATAATTTGAGAGGATTTCAGCATTGATACATCACAAAGCCTGCATTTTGACACATATGAGGTCTCTCCTTAGCACAGAAGAGGCCTAAAGCATGTAAAGCACATTTTAATTTGTTTTGTCTTATCTCCCCCTTGCTTGGGGAAAATAATTACATTGCTAATGCTGAAGCAATCTCCATTACACACCAAATTGTGGTTCCTGATCCAAAACATTGAAGGCATTAGAGCTTCTTCAATGAGATGGATGACCTAGATAAATCTTTGCTACATTTCTCTCTTGAAGGTGCCCTAAAAACATTCTTATGAAGCTTGTCAAAGTACTGGCCCAAACCAGATATCTAAAATAACAGCCCCCATGCCAATATTACGCTGACCTAAGTTTGCCAATGTTTTAAAGCAACTGGAAGGAAACTCTGGAAGCATTGACAACTGCAACTATAAATGTATTTGTCGTTCAAAGGCTCCCTTACAAGGCAAAACACATTATCAGTCTAAATTTAATGTAAGTAAACATCCTGTTGAAATAGTTTCTCCAAATGAGACTGTATCAACAATAAATCCCACGTTGGCCTAGTACTGAGGTCTTTGAAGAGGATGTGGACAGAGAAGAAAGCCTGTATCATTAAATAAGATACGTATTCCAATTATGACTTTTGAGAAAAAAATGAAAGGAAAAAATCAGTGAATGTTTGCCCTGAAACCCAGTTAGCTTCTACAATTATTGCCCTAATGTATTTAAATATTTAATATTTAATTCCATTATTTTGCCTTGATAATATCAAAGCAGAACATTCCAACATTTAATTACTATTTATTTTGTGAGCACTATATTTTGATTCTAACAAGTGCTTTTTAGCTCCCCTAGTTGTCATCTTCATCCCTGAGATATTCATCAACTGTGCCTTTTGTTGCCTTGTATAAAAACTGTGTACCTAAAATAGCTGAAATTAAAAATCAAGCCATAAATGCAAACAAAATACCACTTAATCCAGAAAGCTAGTTGATTTCTGCAGTCCCAGCAAGACCCTTTTGCTCCTCACTTCCATGCAAAAGACTTCAGATCAAGTTTTCCATCATTACAGGCAAAAATAGCATCCTTGCCTCACTCCTTCCTTTAAAGAAATACCTCAACACTTTTCAGACTCATCCACCATCTGAACATGAATGTCTTCACATAAAAAAGCTCCAATAAACAGAATTCATCCTCTTTAACTTATGTCTAGAGAAATAATCAATGTTTTTGTTACACTAGTGTTTGCTTCTACTACAGGCCAAACAACTGTCAGAGGTGTTAGAAGAAGGAAAATACTTTCAGGATGCCAATAAATGCTCAAATAGATTTGCCCCCAAAAAAGAAACAGTGATATTATCGTAGGTACATCTATACAGGCAGTATTTTATAAAGGAGCATACTCAAAGGAGTATTTTATACATTATTTCCTTCATTCTCAGTCTCTGTAGAACTTCCAGACTCCTTAAGAGCCCAGTATCAACCAGCCCAAAGTCACATCATGAACATCTCAACCAGCTGCCAAAACTCTGCATGAGGAACCGTTTCTGCATGCTGCTTGCAGCACAGGAAAGAAAGGTGTCCCCAGCCCCAGGAGGAGAGGGAAGGCAGGTTACATGAACAGAGACTAACCAAAGCAGCACAAGCAGGTTTAGAAGAGGTGTGCCGACAGACACTGGAGTGTGTCTAACCAGCAGCATGCAGCCAGGATTCATGTCCCTGCCTACATCTTTAAGGTCCCTTCTGATCCAAACTATTCTATGATTACATGGAACCTCTGTTCTTTCTTATTGTTGATTTTGGTTGTTTTCTACTTTTAGTTAACTTCTTTCTTTTTAAAAAACAAAACAAAACAAACCCCTAAACCCTCCCTTCAGCCAAGCAGTGCTGATCCATTAGCTAGGTTTGTAAACACATTTCCTACCCCATCAGTGTTCACTATTGGTCATACCTCAGCTTCCTCCTATTGCCAGACTGTGGCAGACAGCAATTTAATTTGCCAAGGATTACAATACCTGAATTGAGATAGAAATTAAGTTAAATGTGATCTCTGTATCACAGACAAACTGTGACAGTCAAACTAAGTCTAATTTTAAACTCTGAAAACCCCTCATAGTGCTGACTGCTACAGATCTTGCATTTAATGTTCAGATTTAAGCAGCATGCTGTAATTATGGCTTAAAAGCACATATTGCAAATGAAGCAGCAAGAAAAACAGGAAAAACACCAGTACATAAAACTTCTTCCAGCTTCACAAAGATTTAAGCAGGCAGTCCAAAACCTGAGAACTTGCAATCATTACAATACTGAAAAAGTTTTCACAGTATTTCAAAGATTCATTACAATTCTCTGTACCCATTTTACTCATATCTAAGACTGCATAAAATCAAAACTAAAGAATTAGTAATGTGAGTTTAGCCAACAGTGTGTGTATATATATATATACACACAACTATTAATGGCATACACATTAAAGGTGGTGAATGAACCTCTCAGGGATCTGCACAAGAGCATTTTCCAACCTTCGTGCAAGACCATGCAAGATCTGGTGAATGAAAGATTATCTATTTTACTGATAACTTAAAGAATCTGGGTTGAAACATGCAAAGAAAGACTTTATTTCGTAAGACACTTTCTCACTTAATTTTACACTTAGCAGTGTGTCCATTATAATTACTCATAATAAATTGCCATATGATTGAATTTTTCTCTTTATCCAAAAAGCATCACCAACATCTAATGTTCTGATGATTAGAACCTGACTCAATGTCTGTAATGGAATTTTACACACACACACAAAAACTGCTGTGTTAAT
The DNA here is from genome assembly GCF_000691845.1 of Merops nubicus. Lineage (NCBI taxonomy): Eukaryota > Metazoa > Chordata > Aves > Coraciiformes > Meropidae > Merops > Merops nubicus. The sequence continues at coordinate 27,415 of NW_008631958.1, forward strand.
TCTGAGAAAATGATTACAGAAACAGAACTGAAAACATTTCCATACCTTCTCTAAAGCTCAGATGGAAAAGTAAGTAATTCCTCAAGAAAATCTTAAGTTACATATCTATACAAAAATTAGTCATGCTGAATTTGAGTGAGACTTTCAGGAAGCGTGGTAGGGTGCTAAGGTGAGATTACAAAGAACATGAAAATAATTTCTGGATAATTAATGAAGAATTTATGCAGCCTTTCCTATGATTTTTTTTTCCTATCAGATTTTTAAAATAAATAACAGTGGCAGAACATTAATAGAAAGTCTTTAAGACCACAGCAATATTAGAAGAGATATAAGAGGATAAAGCAACAAAATTGACCAGTAAACCTTCCCATGTAGTCCTGACACAGGAGCATTGCTCTCTTCTAACACAGTGAAACTGATGCAAAACTAATTTTTATTTATTTAGTATATAAATTGCTCTTTCAGCAATTATTTCTAGAAAAGTGAATCAAAGACTGAGCTATAAGTTCCTAAATCCTTGCAACTTACTCTTAGATTCTTAAGAGGACAAATTCTGAATAAACCCAGTAATTATAAACAGATTTAGTGACTCAAAACACCTGCAACCAGCGAGAGATTTCTATCACATGCCCAAAACAAGCCTTCTCTTTCACATTCAGAGTTAAAGAGCTGAGTACAGAAAATCAGCTACAGTAACGAGCATACCCTGGCTTTGCCAGCAGTATCATAATAAGTCTCAAACCATGACTGCTGCACAGGATTAAAGGGAAATTAATCATTTTTCAGAGCGAAATAATTACCGTGCAGACCACGTATTTGTTTCCTTCCGTGTCAGATAAAATTGAACTGTAGCTCAGCAACTAAAGTATAAGGAAATTAACATTGAAGCTTACAAGACTTATGACAGAACAAGCAAGATATCCATAATTTAGATTACTAACTGACATCAAGTAGGATGTGTCATGGACCACATGTGGAAGACAGAGATGAGAAAGCATCAGAGCACAGCATCAACAGAACACACAAAGACGTATTAGAGATTAATATTTTCAACAAATGGGTGACAAAGCAAACAAAAAAGGCACAAGAGACACATAGAAGTGATGATATGAGAACACATGGAATTAGATTAAAATGCACTGATGAGGAGCAGTAGCTTGAACTAAGTCTCCAGCTGGATTCCACCACTGCCATGTTCATTAAATCTAATACTGCATACTGGTGACTACTACAACCCTGAAGAAAAATTAAAAATTACTTGCAGATGCTGACTCAAGCTGCACATTTGGAAAAGGCTGTGCAAGTCTGGAAGAAAATCTCTGGAAAGAATGGCAAATGGAACTGTGGGGGTGGGATAAACAAAAAAAAAAAAAAAACAAACCAAGACTGGAGAACCAAAACAGAGCTGGTACATGAGCTCACGGTGCACCAACACAGGATGAAAATCCCACTAGCCCATGGTGCCATTATAGCCCTGACAAAGATGCTGAGATCTTTGGAATACTCTGTTTGAAGCTGCATAGTTAGAATATTCATACACTTGACTGAAAGCAGTGAATGGCTAAAAAGAGATGGAGAATTTGAGTCTTCCATTTTATAGGGCTATCTTAGATTATTACACAGAGCCTTTCATTATAACAGCAGACATGCTGAAAAATGTGTCCAAAAAAATCTCATTAACAAGGGACACAAAGTAAACCTTAACAGGATAGCTACTGCTTAGGCGTTTATTTTAAAATCATTTTTATTTGCTATGACGTACTTTCCAAAAGGCAGGCTGCCTTTTCTAATTCTATTCTAATATATCAAGCTTCTTACACAGCTGGCTGAAAGAAAGAACCATAAACATTATGTCCTTTTCAATTCTATCCCACATTCAGCCTCTTGAGAAAACCTACCCCTCTGATACCTACTGCTGGGTAGCTAACTAGCTCAGCCCTGCCCTGCACCATCTTCCAAGCTGTCCTTCCAATCAGTCTTAACTTCTTCATCAGTTCTAGAGAAAAAGCATTACTTTGTAACAACTTCTGTACCCTTCTTGCAGCCCAAGGAATGAACGAGCCCAACCTCGTGAATGTTCATATTCTTGTTTCACCTGCAGACCCATCCCTATCCTTGCACAATGTTTTTATGAGATTTCCTTCATTTCAGTTCCCGCGGTACTGAGTGCTGATCAGGCTGTGATCTGGAGAACCTCACACTGAGTTCCCACCTTTCTGTACGACACAGAAACCATTTGTCTATCCTTGTTTCTTCTGTTTTTTTGTGCAACATAACTCTATGTAGATAAAACCAAACTAGGACATAAATCACTTTTCTTCCTCCATGAAGGAAAATTTCATTCACTAGCAAAGAACAGATGACAGAGAACAAGGACAAATAGCATGTAAAAAAAAAAAAAAAACTATAGCAAGAAGATTTGAAACAAAGATGTTAAAGTGATATATGGAGGGAGACACTTCAAAAGAAATATAAATTTAACATACAGCTCTTGTGATTCACTGTGCAGGTCTGAAGTTAGAGGAGACAAAATGAATTCACAGTACCTTTTGCTAAGAATAAAAAACACTATAGCCCTATGCTGCTGCTGTTACAAAAAGGACAGCGAACTGTCCTCTTAGTTTGGAACGGGACCTGTCCCTTTGGCAATTAGAACCACATCTAAAGGGCTGTACTGATGGTCAGAAGCACTGAATATGCCTGTGAGGTCACAGCAGAGCTTGAGAACTGGCCTAGCTGCATGGAAGGCTTCTCTTCTCTGGGAAGAGAAGAGGTGGCTCCTCTCCAAAAACTGCATGGTAACTAAAAATCACAAGACATATTTCTCAACATGGTATCTTATAACTGAAGTACTGATTAAAAGAGGTAACTTAAACATATGGAGATAAAGATAGCAATGCCTTGTTGTATCAAAACCTGCCAGAAAGACTTTTAGCACCAGGGGTTTTTAATTTTGTCTTTTTTTTTTCCTTCCCCCTTCTTCAAAAAGGGTGGATATTTTCCAGTTCAGTTTCTCTCTTGTGTCCAGGCAGTGAAATTCAAATTTTAAAATGGTAAAGTTGGAGTAGAAGGATGCTGTTTCTAGAAAGTTTGGAAGTTCACAGCCTTTGAAACTTCAAATTCCTTTCCTTGTATCTGCATTAAAAGAGATCCTATTATTTTTTTTGAGACTACAGAAAACAAAGCACATAACTTACCTCGTAGTAACTTCGCACAGCGTTGCAAAATGCCTCATCTGCCACGATTTGCGTCTCCCCGTTCAAAAAGGCCTGGAAACGTTCCTTCAGGATCTGTAGCTGCTGCTTATTGAGCTATGCAAGGGAAAAAAAAAAAAGAAAGAGGGGAGAGATCATGAGATCAATAATAAATGCAGTTAGGCTCAAAGCAAAAACATGCAGCGCTATACACCTTGGAATGTGAGAACGGGGAAGCAAAGGCAGAGGCTCTCTGGCAGCTCTTTGGAGTCCCACCTGAGCAAGCCCAGTTGCTGCAGCAAGTCAGGCACACACTCAGCATGCAACTAAACCTCTACT
>NW_008631958.1:30978-52625 GCF_000691845.1 Merops nubicus
CTTGTGTCCTCAGGATGTTACAGGTAGGCCCGCGTGGATACTTCTACGCAATATTTTATAGGCATATGTTGAATAAAATGGCTGACTTTCCCCATACCAGCAGCACCATGTAATAAAACAGCTCATAACTCCAATCTTCAGATATTTCCATTATTTTCAGCCTTCAAATAAAAAGCAGCTGAGGTTACTCAAAAAAAAATAAAATAAATGGAGGCTTCTATGTGCTACCATTGATGTTTTAACAAGCATGCTCACTGTGAAGAAAATGGATGAAACACACTCCCTGTAAAGCAAACAGACTTCTAGGCACGAATGACATGAAACAGCTAATCTTGGGGAACAGCAGCCATGAGGCTCCAAGACTGGTAACAAACTACATTTGATGGGCTTCATATCAAAGCTGAGTGCATTTTGAAAACGGACTCCTGGAAGAGAACATTACACAATTAAAACTTGCAAGCAAGTAATTTTTATCAAAGTTTAACGTTATGGCAAAAAAGCAAAACCTGAAAGCTTTCCAGGGATCCCAACACAGGCCTTTTGCCAAGAATTCTATCAAGTCTTGAAATATTTAGCAAGATATTTCTCCTTATCAAATCTGTAAGAAGTTAGAATGTCACATCAAAGGAGACTGCCACTAACATAATAATACAACAAAGCAACAGTTAGAAACAGTTGGTTTGCTTTCCCAAAACTTAAAAAACTCATGTGAAGCCTTTATTCCAGTGAGTGTTCCTAAAATATAAAGATTTTAAAAATTCAAACACAACTGACTTGAAAAGGTTTGTTCACTATTCCTCTATTTTGCTTTGTTAAAAATAAGCCAATAAATAAATGTATAGCCAGAAATTGCAAATATTTTTCCAGAGGGCATAAAGTAATATTTGTAATGGCTAAGCTTTACCCCAGGTGATAACATTACCCCAATCACCTCACCATTTGTTACATAAGAACTTGTTGGCATCTAAGTATGGTGACCTTAGGCATGGAGGTCTCTAGTGACAACACTCTAAAGACATTTAAGCTACAACACAGTTAGAAGTTCAACAACATTGCTGCTATCCTGATGTGTTGGGTTTGTGTATGGAGGGGTCTGGCAGTTTGGACAAGGGATACTGGCACAGCTCCTACAAGAAGCTATGAGAAGCCCCCCCAGCTCCAAATGGGACCTGCCTCTGGCCAAGGCTGAGCCAATCAGCACCTCTGCAATAATACATTTAAGTAGGGAAACCTGTTGGGTAACTTTGGTTTTGGGAGCTCTTTTCAGAGAGGACTGGGACAAGAGAGAGGGAAAATCTGCACCACAAAGATTAGCTGATTCTAACAGAAAGCAAACTTTATTCCCAGACACACAGGACAGGTCTTTTCCTTTATTCAGCTCCCCTTATTCTTCCCTCATTTTCTAAAGATATTGGACAAGTTGAGATATCAGAAAATGCAAATCATTAAGGATGGTTTTAAATTTTTTTCCAGCACATGCCTGTTCAAATAAGGGACTTTAAAAATGAGCCAAGTGCTCCCGCAGATGGTGCACCACTGCTGCGCAGGCAGCTCCTTCATCCCATGGAATATTCACAGCTCTGCCACAAGAACACATGGGCTTCCTGCCAAGGCAATTATGGAAATGTGTTTTCATGCTTGCAAACTTCATTCTTTAGGTGATTTGCTTGTCTATTACCCACATATCAAACAAAAACATTATGAATAAGGCAATGAAATATAAATTTAATTCTGACTTCCTCATTTCTAACCATCCTAGTTCAGCAAACTGAAATGACCTTAAAATATTTATATATGGCTTTCATATTCACTACTTCAGGTAGTCATTCTAAGGGCTGAATGGCATTTTAGGATTACTGTACATTTCTTCAATTACTTATGTTTCAGTGTGAAACGTGGATGTGTAGGGAAAAACTAAAATATAATAATAATACAAATGGAAAATATGAAAAGCTATGCCTTGCACTAAGGATGATCTGAAATCTATTTTACAGGTCACAAGTACTGTCATATATAGAGACACAGCCGTGTTGCTGTCAAGATACAGACAGTCTGCTGTAGAATACGGTTCCTCTGGTTTATTTATTTGTTGGAATACTGAATGTAAAAATGATTTCTACCTTTTTTTTTACACTGGTAATTTTTAATGGATTCATTAACACACTTTAATTTGTGTCCAAGTGTCTTTAAAAATGAAACAAGAGAAAACTAACAGTAAAAGTCGTAGCTTAGAAATGTGGAGAAAAAAGGAAAGTCTAATTGCATTAAAATGCTGCAATATCAAATGAGGGAAACATGTCTATACAGTTCGTTAACTCTTGGACATTACCAAACAACTTCACCTTTCCAAATCTGGGCTACCTCTGAAGTTGCCCATCTTGGTTAACAAGGAACAAGAGAGGAGGACACCATGAATAGCCAGAATCCCAAGTTATGTTTAAACTTAAGGGCAATAATCCTGGTCAGATTCTCTCTGGTACGAGTTCACATAAAGGAGTTCAAAATCCTTCTGCAATAATAAAAGGATAAAAACCTTTCCACTGCACATGCCCTTTTCTCCCTTCCTCTGTGCAAGACCCATACAAACCAGACCTTTGCTTTCAGTCCCCTACCACTTCTTTACATCTTCACTGTCAGTGCCTCTGTGTTCACATTTTAATTCTACTAGAAATAGCCATGAGCAGCAAAATAAAAATAAAAATTGACATTACTACATATACCCCTAAATGTAAACTGAACTCTGAATATCACCTGAAGTGCACAGCAAAGCCTCACTGATACTGTTGCTTTTCAACAACTAGCTCCAGTTTTGTATTGCTTGGTTGGATTTCCCATTCTCAGTGGTATGAAATGTGTTGTCGTAACTCTGTGTGATACCTCATAAATAACTCCCGTTTCCTTGGAAGAGGACATACAACTAAATTTCAGCAACTCACAATATCAAGGTTGATTGTGTTCTACAGAATGACCAAATATAAGCAAAGACAACTTCAAGGGAAAACAAGATTGAACATGGCCTGGCAACATGTGCTTTCTGCTCAGAAGGCCAACCGTACCCTGGGCTACATCAAAAGAAGCATGGCCAGCAGGTCAAGGCAGGTGATTCTGCCCCTCCACTCCACTCTGGTGAGACCCCAACTGGAGTGCCGTGTCCAGCTCTGGAGCCCTCAGCACAGGGAAGACACGGACCTGGGTCCAGAGGAGCGCCACAAAAATGGTCAAGGGCCTGGGACACATCTCCCATGAAGAAACGCTGGGAGAGTTGAGGTTTAAGACAACTGAATATTTAAGACAAAACAACCTTCTCAAAGAGATACTTCAAGAATAACTTTTTTCATGTTGCAGTAGTAATTTAACTTCAGAATTTACAGAGAAATACAAAGGTATCAAAAGACCCTCAAGGACTTAACTATTAAAAAAAAAACTCACCTTGGATTTAACACTTCAAAGAAGCTTTATATATCCAAATATATTCCTCTTTGAGCACTAATTTAAAGATTTGCTTTTTCCCTTCTAAAGTGAAACTGGGGATGAAAACCTAGCAGCATTTCTGTTTTAGCTCCAGTCATACCTTTAAACAATTTCAATAAATTAATATTACACAGAGTTTAAATGCTTATTTTTATAAGAACTTGCATTTCAAACATATCTGGCAGTTTAGGGAGTTGTTGCAATGTCACAGGTTTTACTTCATTAAATAATAAACTCCAACATTTTGAAGGAAAAATGAAGCATGTATGCCCTTCTAACACTAATACTGCTTATCTTCTCTTTGAAAGAAAGAAGGAAAAAAATAAAACTCTAGCTTTACAGAGTCTGATGCCAGATTTAGAGCATCTTCTGCTTCTCACTGCCCTGAACAGCAGCTGGCAAAGACCTAACTCAGGGCACAACTGTCCTCTACACAACTTTGGTCTCTACAGTGAGCAAGCTTCACGTGTGGCCCGTGCCTTGGTCACAGCCAGCCTCCCCGCGCCCCACAGCACCGCAGACGCCGGCTGCCAAGCACAGCCTGCGGCTGGCCCTACTCCCAGGCAGCCAGAGAGCTAGGGCTGCAGGAATAACGTTCTGAACCATTGCCACCTTGTGGCAATTTTGGAAATAGAGCAAAGAAATAACCGCAGCTCACACGTCTTCACACTCGGGACCTGGGGTCTGTTGGAGGATCAGTAGGTCCCTGACCTCAAGACAAGCAACAACACTCTTCTCTACTCCCACACCGCAGTGTGAAATTACCCTTTCTCAGACCATTGGAGTGCTTTAAGAAAACAGCAGGAGCCAATGACTACAATTACAGACAGAGATAGCTAAAATATTTCTTATGCAGACTACAAGAAGAAAGTGTTAAGGAGAAGCCAACCAAAGAGCCACTCCCCAAATTCTCGGCTGCAATGTATATGATCTGTGGCACCAAATATTACTTAGGTCCCTGAACACTTCCAAGAAAAAAGCAGCTTTGTTATTTCAAAGCTATGCCATTTTCTCCAATGCCTTCTACAGCAGCAGCTGCTTTTGGACAACTTTAGCCAAAAATACTTTTTGAGAGTACAGAAGAGTGGAAAAAGAAATAACCTGATAAGCTTTCCTTCAAACAGCTGTCTCTGCCTTCCATTTCAGTCTAAAGATAAGTCTGCATCTCCTAAATGAACATAAAGGTACAAATAAATCCTTTTATATCCAAGTTTTCACACACTGCTTTGAACATAACTTTTATTTCTTGTCCTGCCAGGCTCTTTTTCAAGGGGAAAAAAAAAATAAAGGAAAAAAAGAGTAGAAATTATGTCAAAGATTAACTTTCAGATGCCATGAATTGTGTTTCACTCCAGGATAATTCATCCTACTTGCCCATACCATGCCAGAACCAAATCTGGACAATACAACAGGTCAATGCATTTACAGTGATACCCAATTTAACAGGCCACTCCCAGGACAATAAAAATTCACCTATCAATAATTTCCTAGCAATTCAAATAGACCAGATGTACATGTATTAAATGTGGGGGGCCCTGAACATCAAACCAAGTTTTTAACCTAAGCTCTACAAGCCTACAACGATGAAGCATTTATTCACTTGTGTTTTGCCTTTTTTTTTTTTAGATTTTGTTCTGTATGATTTCTCTCTGCCTTGAAACAGAGCTTCAGTGCCAATTCTAACTGCCATCTCCCTTGTCTCCCTATCTTCCCAAATTCTTCAAACAAAGTAGCGTGCTCAAGAATGTTGAGCTCAGTAAACCCTTCCCTGTGCCTCCTCTGCAGGGTCTCCCAGCTCAGCTGTGCAGAAGTACTGGTCAGTCCACTGTAGTGGACTTCCCCTTGCCCCAAATGAGCTTTCAAAACAGCAGGACAACACATAACAGCACTTGGAACAACTCTCACTCTACTGCCCAGTGCGACTGAAGAGCCACCCAAGCCTTTGTCCCAAACCAACCCTGCCATAACCCCAGCTTACCACCACCACCACCCACAGCAGTGGAGAGGACTCTATCCAGAGGGCCAGGCTGTGGACAGCCACATGCATGCTTCCTCTGCAAGAGCCAGGGACAAGGCACAGAGCCTTAGGCTGAACCAGTCATTATCCTCTCCTTCCAGAAACACAAAACACCCGTGCCACATCACTGGCTGTTAACAAGCTTCATCTCACATCAGTGATGAGAACAAGCCTTCAAAGCAAACAGCCAGTTATAAACAGCGATTCTCACTCCATTTCCCATACTCCCCCCCCACCCCCTGTCTCCTCTTCCAGTATCTGCCTACACAAGAATATTACTTGTGTCTCAGAGCAGAGACAGGGAGTGTTCATTTACAGTGTATTACTTGAGAGATTTTGTACAGAGGAAGAAGACTAAATAAATACTATTAGAGAATCTAAGTGCTAAGACAGAGGTGAAAGCTGTGGTTACTCTGCTGAATTCTGCAGGTCTCCATTCTGTAGAATAATGGTTTCATACAGCATGCGGGTAGCACACAATATATACTGCCCTTTACTATCCATTGCACAAACCAGTTTGATTTTCTAAATATTTTGCTGTCACTTAGCAACCTTAGCTGTTTTTCAATTTTCTTAAAGCTTAAGTTATTCCTAGTAAAATACTGTCTGTAGGGATTCTGTTTGCTGTCACTCAGCATAGACTACACCATGTATACATCATTGTGTAACAATCCAGCACCTTGTAGAATCAAGCATCAGACTTCCAAAATCACCTTTACCAAACAGATTTATCACTCTCTATAATCAAGCAAGCACAACATGGCACTTACCTTTCATTTGTCTGCCGCTTTTTTAAAGAACAGTAATGTACTGGTCATTCAGCTCCACTTAAAATGGATTTCCTTGCAAGTCAGAACTATTTTCTGTATCGTTAAGTCTGAAATTTTAAATATTTTCATTTTCCAGTGCAGCAAATTCAAGATCCTTTGACAGGGCTGTAAAACATTTCACAAGGAACGGAGGGTTTGGGAGTTGGTTTGTTTTCATCAGGAAGTAGAGGGAATGTGATGCTCACAGGTAGGCAGCAAAGGCCAAGTCTGATTTATGTGCAGGAATTCAAGTGTACCATGCTGACTACCAAAACACAGAACGGAAGACAGCTTTCAAAAAGGTCAAACTGGCCAACTGTGAGCAAAAGAAAAGTATTTTAATCATGAAGGGAACCCTTTTCTTTTTCTTGGGGAGAGGAGGGATGGGAGAAGAGGGGAATAAAAAAAATCAGACTTCCTAGTTTTTGGACTGAAGAATAAAATGATAGAAGGAAATGTAGAAAAATTAAACTGCTTAGAAGTTCCTCACAGTGATGGTAGATTTCTTTGTTGAAAAAAAAACTGTCAACTTTTTACAGACTATGCCACACTATGAAAGAAAGCATCTGCTATGTGTTTGTCCAAAATGCAGTAAATATCACACCCCAGTAAAAGCTATCTCCTCTGAGATGAGGTTGTCATTGCAGTTGCAATCATTTTCTTTGTACCTATTCCTACTACCTGAGATTTGCTGTAGAATTTAGCTGACAATCGTCAGCTAGATTTATAGTACTGTATTTGTTTCTTCTCTGCAGCAGACTTCACTGATCTCCTCCAGGTCGAGTAGCTGCATAGATACACTACAGCTAGGCCAGCTATGTTTTGCTGTCCCTTGGGCCACCACTGTTTGGGTCCATCTCCCATGCAGAGGACACAGTGGCACCAGGCTTTACTGCCTGGAGGTTGTTAGAGGCACAGGAGGAGCAGTCAGGCCTGAAAGCTATGCAGTCAAAGCTTCCAGCCAAGAAGCTGATGATGGCTCATGTGGATGACTGTGAAAACTGCACCTAGCAGAGATGCACACAGTGATCCTTGCCCATAGTGGGAGCCCTAGCTACCTACTAGTGCCTTTCCAGAAAAGAAAACCGAGTCAAGTTTTGGAGGTAACTGCTGCTAACAGACAGTTGTACAGTTCTGATTCAGTGTACATCAGCAGTTCAAACTGTGCTGGACCAAATGGACTTGAATCACTTCCTACAGGACCGCTCTCGTTTTCCTCCTCGTCTACATCATTGTTTTCCACCCAATGTCAACTTTGTACACTCAGAACTATTAGTCAGATGAACTGTTTACTCCAAGAAACCAGCTTTCTCATGTTGCAAAACTTTTCCACATATAAATTAAGCTACCAGAAACAGTTCCTTCATACCTCAGGAGTGTTGCACTGAAGAGCTTTGTTTGCCAACAACCTTACACCAGGACATTTTGCCAGCAAAGATCTCTGAAGTGTAGCTGAGGCAGCTACAGCAGAGCTGCTTGAACTAACAGAAGCATCACCAAAACAGATGTTCCTCCAACCTACTCTCATCTTCCCAAGGTTGACATTCATGTTCCATTTTAGTCCACTTTCTAAGGAGACACTGTGATCATACAACCCTTCCTTGGCTGTGCAAATGTCAGCTTCTCCTCCCTCCCAAGTTCTGCATGCACTTCAGTTTCTATCAGTTCTAAAGGGAAAAAAAGAAAAGTGTGGAGGTTTCACAGCTAAGATTTTCCATACTTTGAAATATGTTATTAAAAAGAAACCCAAATTATTCTCAGCGATAGAAACACATGCAAAACTAAGAGACTGTAACTTCTGTTTGGCGCTTGGCAAATACAAGTTCTACGCCCATCAAACTCTTTGGCAACGTGATTCAGGATTAGTTTGGTCTAAACTCAAGGAATAGAAAGGATAACAATAGAAGTTGGAATAAAACACAGAATACAGCATCCATTTTAGCCTGGGTTCTGATAATGTTTAAAAAATTATTTTACCAAACTAGGAAATTTTACAAAATATTTTCCACAAAAATTAATCTAGTTTCATTCATAAGCAGAATTGGATCCATACTCCACCTACATTCTCTGTGAAGGTTTATGAAACAAATTTAGGAGGGATGGACCTCTACAATTCATCTAGTTAAACCTTCTTGAAGCGGGGCTACCTCTGAAGATACATCATGGTATTCTGAACCTTGTCCAGGAAAGATCTGCTTATCTCCAAGGATGAAGTTACTGCAGATTCCCTGTGTAACCTGCTCCAATGCTTTTTCTGAAATTCCTGTCTGGCCCCATAACACCTAGTCAGAAATTCAATGTCATAGCTTGTGACTATTCCTTCCTGTTCTTTTCTTGTGCACCTCTAAAAAGAGTCTAGCTCCATCTTGTCTACAGTCCTGTCCCCCTTAAGGACTCTGAGACAGCAGTGAATCTCAACCTTCTCCAGATTAAACCAATCCAGACATCTCCACCTCCTCTTGTGCATTATGTCTTCCACCTCTCTAAGCATCTGATGTGACCCTGATGGACTTGTTCCAGTTTGTTGATACCACTCTTACTACCTGGGGATCCACAGATGGACAGAGTATTCCAGTACACCAGTGCCAAACAGATAGGAAATGAAACAAAATTCCTTTTACCTGCTAGCTGCACTCCCACTAATGCAGCTGAACGTGCAGCCAGCCTTCACTCCTACAACTCATGCTCTACTTGCTCCCTATTAGGATCAATGGGTCCTTTGCTGCAGAAGACCCAGCCAGGCAGTCCTTTGCCTGCAAAGGTTAAGGGCAATAAGTTCAGACTTCAAAACAATCTCATTAATTACATGCCCTCCCACTAACAAATTGATGTCAAGAAAATTTAACAAGACTAGTGGATAAAAGACATGTATCAACACCTTGATAAAGTATACTGTAGGTGCCAAAAATCACCGTGGAAGACTAGACAAGTTTATGGAAGAGAAATCTACTGCAGTAGCACAGAAATGCTACACAGTAGCTACAACCCCCACTTCCCCCCACCTCGTATAGGAAATTCCCTAGAATAATACAATGATGGGAATTATCACATATACTTGCTTAATTTTCATTTTCCCCCAGGCAACTGATTAAGGCCACTGTTAGAAATAGTGTACCTGGCTAGGTGGACTGTTTTTCCAATCCAATTCACAGACAGAAAAACAAAACAGTAAACAGAGATACAGCCTGGCCCAGAAGGTCATTAACAGTTATGTCATCACATTATAGAGACACACATACTTTACCTATGATCACAAAACCCCCAATTCAGCTAGAGTACGATAGAACTAGGATGCTCAAAGAGCCATAATACTAAGGACCATAGGGAGGAAAAAAAAGTGCTAGCCCACATGACCTTCAGTTTTGCTTGGCAAGGACACCCCTGCTGCAAAAAAGACTGCAACTCTGAACGAGCTATCCAGGTATCATCTCATCTTGTAAACTTGTACTTGCCACACACTCTTCTACCTTGGAAACATGTAGTGGGAGAAATTTCTACTCTGACATCCTTCTCCAACCTCTCAAGATGAGCCTTCAAACATTTCCATCTGCTACTTTTGAAGAGCCTCAGGAATCTATTTATCACAAGCAACATCTCGACACTACCTGAACAATAAATACAAACATCTGAATAGCCATCACAACAAGCATCCTCTGTGACAGACATCCAAATCCCTGAATACATTTATTTCTCAGCATGTAATATGATTTTGAACTAGTATAGCACACGATCTCATGAAAACCATAGGGATGAAACTAAGCAACTGCACATGGCAACCAACTTGCACAAACATACCCTTAACAGCAAAGAGAGCACTTCTCATACAAGTGTTCCATCTCTGACCTCTCATCTCTCTGGGAAGTAATTTTCACAAACCTAGAGGACTGCAGTACTCAGGAACCCAAGGAAGTTTAGTTTTCTGTTGCATTATGAAGTTCTACCGAAGAAGTGTCCAGTAAGTAGCTAAAAGCTTTATCATGTCTCAGTCAATACCCAGGTACACTTTCCACAACTATCTTTTCTCTAGCACAGTCTGACTACTGTAATGTAGTTCAAACAAGAATAAACAACCTCAGCTAGTAGTTAATTCTGAAATTTTAGGCTTCTGTCCCAGACTTGAGTATCTCATATGCCTAAAACTCCCTCCTCTTCCTCACTTCCCCCAATTACACAAACTGATCTAACAGAAGGTATTAATTTTCCCCCACAAACATTCTCCTGTAGGAGACTATCATTTGAAGACTTAAGTACAAAGTAAAATTTTCCTGAACCAAATGTTCTAGCAGAACGAAAGGATTTGAAAAAAGGAACAACATGATGCATTTTTCCATGCACATAATTAGGAAATCAGACTAGAACATCACAATCCTTCTAGCCAGCTTGCAGGAAGTTCTCAGGGCTTAATTTATGCAGCTGAAACTACTGCGTAAGCAATACAGACCCTAGTATGACATCTAATAGAAACTTTAAGCAGTACTCCACTTGGATTCCAATTCTCAAACTGAAAAATAAAACCTTCCAAAAGGGATGCAGAGGTAACATACTATCCTTGAACACATCACAAGCATGTTTTTATCAGATGTCAATGTTACACTGGACTCAATGAATCCTTTCTATATCAAAACACAGAGTCACTATCCAAATTTACACACTTGATGACACTGACCCAGAGATGTGCAGCACAAGACTGAGCATTCTACAGTCAGTCTCATTTCAGTTATCCATGCATACACCATAAATGACTATGGTGATCTCTTTTGTTGAAGCATTATTTTAGTCTGTGAAAAGTTTACACACAGCACTCGAGCATCTGTTGACATCTTTTTCCACAGCATATTTAACAATAGGTAAAGTGATTTCATCAATTAGTAAGTACAAATTCACCTCTCTAGAAAAGTGAGCTTGTCTTAGAACTGTATGTTTTAACATTAAAATGTAGAAATAAAACACAGTATGTAAATCTAAAGCTATAGCTTCCACATTCTAAATAAATCTGTCAGACTTCACACATTTCTTGAGAGGCCCAAGAGATTGGTACACTAATTCTATCCGCAGCTGTATTACCCTAGGCAATCTTTATATAACTAAGAGCCACAAGAAAACACTTGATTAAAATCCCCTTGAAAGGAGAAGTACTCAAAAATCTCCCCCTGGAGTACCACAAATAAACAGCTGTCCATTCTGTTTTACAGGTTCCAAGCAATGGGATCTTCGTAATCATTAAACTGGGAAATTTTAACAGTAGCTAGTGGATTTTATCACCAGGCTTTTCCTGATAGTGATTCAGAACTTTCTAATTTTTTTTGCTGCATTTTAATCCTATTTCTAGTGCTGCCTTTCACTATGCTAAGTAATGTCCTCTGCCTGGTACGTATTCATATCATTCAAGTCTTTTAGAATTTACTTTTTAATGAGCATCTTTTTCCTATCTCATCCTTGTTCTTGTGGTAGTGTTCTGTTTGTTGGGTTGGGTTTTTGGGGGGCAAGAAGCAGCTTCACATACTACAAAGAAAACACTTGGGTTTTTATTCTTTCATCAGGATTCTGTTTCCTTTTTTATTTAATTGAATATTTCCCTCTTCTTAACCATTTAAAATGAAGTTGCAGTATTTGCTATCACAACCACTTATTAATTATCATGTACAAATTTCATTCCTAAGTGTTAATTCTGTCTTCCCTTGTGAAAATGCTGTATAAAGCAATCCAACATGGATGCTTCTTGGTTCTCATCAAGTTCTTCCACGACCTGATGTGCACAACTGAGGCCACCACAATTCCCACAAGTGCTGAGCTTTTATTTGGTCTCCAGCACCCATGTGCTGGCACATCAGATAACTCGAGTAATGTGCAGTATCAGTTTAACATTTCTGAGCAAAATACCTGATTTTGTCACCTCTGCCACCCAATGCATTGGCAGAGTCAGCCACTGGCCCCCTCATGACAAAAAGCTGTGCTGGAGGAGGGCAGCAGGCAGGTCCTGACCCTCCTGCCTTGGGAGCTGCTCGCCCCTGGCCCCTGTGGTGGCTGTGTGGCACTTGTCAGCACATGGTCTCCTGCCTCCCTGATGCTCAGCCCTATCCTTACCCACTGACACACCTCCCTGTCTTGGCCTTGGACCTGCATCATCATCGTGGCTTTCCCAGGGGACCACCAGTCCTCCACAGTGCCTCCAGATATGATGCCTCCAGCCCCCTGCTGGCATGCCAGCTTGCCTCCCCCTTAAGGGCCACTCTACCCCTACTGCTCCCCAATATTCATTTCCCCCCCACTGCCCTCAAAACCATCCCTTTCCTAGCCCTTTCCTCAGGGCCTCCCTATCTGCCCTCCCCTCTTTCCTTACTCCTTGCCTCCACATTGGGTGACCCACTGGCATGCTGCTGCCTATGTCACCTCTCCTCCTTCTCTTCTGTCAGGCACACTCTCTGCAGAAAGGCAGAATACTCTGAAAAACAACCACCTGCACATGCATCACAGAACGGTTTGGTTTGGAAGGGACCTTAGAGATCATTTAATTCCAACCTCCCTGCCATGGGCAGGGACACCTCCCACTAGAACAGGTTGTGCAAGGCCCCAGCCAACCTGCTCCTGAACACCTCCAGTGATGGAGCATCCACACTTTCCCTGGGCAACCTGTTCCAGTGTCTCACCACCCTCACAGGGAAGAACTTCTTCCTTACACCTAACCTCAGTCTGCCCTCTTCCAGTTTGAACCATTACCCCTCATCCAGTCACTACAAGCCTTTGTAAAAAGTCCTTCTCCAGCTTTCTTCTAGGCCCCCTTCAGATACTGGAAGGCTGCAATGAGGTCTCCCCAGAGCCTTCTCCCGGCTGAATAACCCTGACTCTCTCAGCCTGTCCTCTTAGGAGAGGTTTTCATTAGCTTTTCAAAATAATGTTTAACTAAAAACTTAGTCCTGTACAGATGTGTCCCAGTAACTCATTTCCCATACAGTTCTTTAGTGCAAACAACAGGGACCATTAGACACACTGCAATGCACAATACAACGTATTGACAGAAATTTTATTTTGTGAAAATAAACCATAAAAGTTTGGAGAAGTCTGGCCTTCACTTTGTCATTTATCCTACTTAAAAATAAGGAGGAATAAAGTCATAACAAAATTCTGCTTTCCCACAAGAAACAGTACTGGAAGAAGACACTTTTCAATTGCAGTGTCAAACTAAAAAAAAATAATCTCATCTCCAATTATAAATCTGAGGTTAGATTTACATAAGAATTCACTGTCAGTAATACAGACTTACAGGAAACAAAAATCCAAAAGACAAGTTTAATTAAGGTGTTCTCCACTGTGCAATAATGTTAGTACTAATTAAAAAAGTTATTAAGCTGCACTTATTTCCATAGAAAGTTATTGGGAAAATGTGTTTCCTTTATTGCAGTCTTTGATGCCTTGAGGGAGCAGAGTTAAATGGCTGAGTCAGTTGGTAAAACGGCAAACCAATTCCCTTACATCACGTTCTCCTCCATGAGCTGAATACTAAACAGGATAGAATATTGAAAACAAAAGCTGACTGTCTGCCAGCTGAAACATGACTCTCTACCATGCTGCATGTATCGATAACTTGCTCCCTCTTCAATGAGTAAATCAAATGAATCACAACAAACAACGAGGCTGTATGGTATAATACTACAGATATATTTACTCCATGCATATATATTCAATTCAACAATAAATACAGGCAGTTACTAAAACTCATTCCCCAGGAATTTTTTTTTTTTTTTTAATTTGCAATATAACAAAGAGGATCCACTGGCAATGTTACCTCTAAGGTTCTCATTCTTACTCTGCACAGAATGCAGCCAGGATGTTTTATTTTCCTCCTGTTTTTTTACAGCCTCCGTATATCAAATAATGAAGAACAAAGGCCTCAAGACATTCTCCAGTGTAACAATCCAAATAATCAACTTAGGCAAAAAGTTACTTCAAACACAAGTACCTTCATTACAAAAACATGTGAATCTGAAGATTTACCTACATTAAAAGATGTTCTTTTTCATACTTTTGTTAGGATTCACAACTCTTTAGCCTGCAAAACCTCAGTACTCCTTTCTTACATCAGCAGCCCGCACTTCCCTGCTAGGAGGTGGAAGTGCAGCATACATTTGTGGGAACAAGGCTGGAAACAGAAGTGACAGAAAAATTGACAATCATATACTACTGATTTAGATTGCAATAGTTCCCAAGGTGTACTGTGGAATCAGGTTTGATAAAACACAAAAAGACCAGCAGTAAAAGGCAACAGCATCAGGTGCAAGCCCAGTGGAGCAGGGACAGACCTTAAGAGATGCAGTTGAGTCAAGTTTGAGCCAAGTTCAGAGGCTGTCACTTGCCAAAGCATTCAGGTGGAAGAAACAACTGTCCTTTCACGTCATAAAGTAACCCAAACATGGCAATCACTTTCTACCAACAATATTCTGCTGACCCTCAGCTCGACCCAGGGATCAGCCAACAAGTGATCATGTTCATTTCCTCTTCTCTAATGTTTGCTAGAGATTAAATCACTTGAGCCAGTGCCAGGGTTTCCTCTGGAACAACAGGACACAGCAACAGATGAATTCCATTTTTACCTCCAAATTTTAATCCATACAAGATAACTTCTGTGTTCAGAAGACAGTGCAGCATTTAACAACTTTTTCAGATAAATATATTCCTAAGTCTAAAACTGTTACAAATATCTTTAATTAGCTTGTCACAGATTGTTCATTAAGGTTTGAAGGGGAACTGGATTGACACAGTATTTTGGAATATGTGCATTTTTAAACTCAGTGCAGAGGAAAAAAAAAATTAGTCACATCAAGATTAAATAAATATTGTAGAAGTCTTACATTTCTGATTTTGAGTTACCTCAAGAAAAATGACAAGGAAAAGTTCCTCAACGTTATACAAAACCTAACTGTTAGAAATATTATTAAAATACAACTACCATTTACAGTAGTCAAGGGAATACAGTCTAGAAAAAATAATATTATATATGGAGTTTGGTAACTGCTTGGATTTTATGTACACAGTAAACAACTGGTTTTAAAACTTGGTCTGAGGATATGAAGGAGAGGATGGAGTCTGTCCATCAGCTTTTGCACTTGATGAAATTCCTTTGTTACCAATACTGTAACATAAGACAATAGAACTTTCCATCACCTATTGTACCTAGTTTCTGCTTACACTATAACAACTTACCTTACAACATTAAGAAATGGAGAGGAAAAAAGACATGCACATGAAATTGGTTAGTTGTGAACAAATAGCAGAAGAGAAGTCTGAAGTACCAGATTCACCAGGGTTTCTGGCATTGAAACTTGCCAGCTGCAAGGCAAGGACAAAGCTCAACATGATCCAAGCACCAAGGGGCAATGTCCTGTGCCAGATTCATAAACAAGTACAAAAGGAAGAAGGGAAGGAGCAAAGAGCTTTAAGAAGAAACCCTAACTGGATAAAACAGCAATCAGAGACTAGCTCTCAGAGTAATATGGGCTGCAGGTAAGAGAGCAGAGATGCAATTTCCTATTTAAGTTAGTCCTGAACAGTCATTAAAAAACCTACTGGGAACATTTTCACTTCGGCTTGCTAAAATTCATTTCCAAATTTATGAAGTTTAGAAATGGAATCAGTGAACTCTTCCCAATTTGCCTTTACTTCTATGCTGACAAGTATTTGCAGTATGGTATGTTTGATCAACATATTACAAGTTAGGGTTCCAAAAGTTGTTTCACTCCCTTAAACTGCTACCAGCCTAACAGATATAAAAAAGCAGGTATCCAAGTAAACTAGGAAGATAAGTTAAGAAGCTACACATCAGACAGGTGCTACTTCTGATACCAGAAAAAATATCTTAAGTTTGAAGTAAGAATTACATCTTTGCTTTTCATCTAGTTAAAAAAATCTCAAAAGCCCTGGAGAACAGAAAATCTGTGAAGTTTAAGATTACAGGTGGAAGTTATTTGTGTTTTTTCTTATTAGTCAGTGACACTGTTCTACATAAGGGAAACACGTTACCTACCAGGATCTGTATCTTCTACCTCTAGGATGACCCTTTTCAAAATCAGTTATATCAAAATACCTTATTCTAGACACTACAAAAGAGAAAATTAAAAAGCCATCATCCCTCTCTGTTCCTAAAGACTGAATATTTGCTCACAAGTCTTGCAACATCCATATGATAAAATGAAAAAGGTTTTCCATATACATTTTATTGCCTTAATCTACAACTCTTCCCATTTTTTCCACCTTCACAAGGAGCATAGTTTTCCTAAACAAGGGGGAAAAATAGGAATGAAAGAACAATGTTAACTATTTTCTGTCTAATTAAAAGAGCAGAGGCAGAGATTATGAAAACAAGCAAGCACAGGCATACCAAAAATTGTCTAGTTGGCTACCAACAGCTAAAACTACAGGTTGAACTAAACAACGGAACAAGTTTTGCCTCCAAGACGCTAAGCTATTAATTAAAAATCCAAGCCTTCAAGGGCTAAGAACCACAAATAAATCAATTAAGGATCTAACTCAGCTCTTCCAGAGGTACCATTTTTGTTCAAGCCTTTATTTTTAAAGAGAACCAAAACCAACCATGTAGCATGGTTAAAATTACTCAAAGTCAAGCAAATAGGCTATATTTCAAGGAAATATACAGTTATGTGGCTAAATTTTAACAAAAGCAGGCAGGGGGATTCTGACATTAGCAAAAGTCGACTGTGTCACCATGAATATTTCTCACAGTACAGGATTATTTCCAATGCTATTTACAGTGCCAGTGGCACCTCTGCAACTTCATCTGTGACAAGAGCCCACATGTTCCAGCACACTGGCACATGGCTTTGCTGCAGTCCAGCTTCTTCTCTGTTTTGACAGTCACATTCAGTTCATGGTTCTAAATCATGTGACAAAATAAGCCTGCCCCATCCCTCCCTAGCTTGTACACCTAAGCATACTTCTTTCTAGGATTTTCCTAATAGGGGCTTATTTCTGGGCAATGTCACAAAAGCTCAGCGTGTCCCACGCTTTTGAGACGCATCTGTTTTCCTGTCCGTGTCTGATACACTGTACAGTTGCTATGCATATGCCAAAATAAATCAATCCAAAATTTCTTGGAAGCATCTAGCATACTGTGCAAGTACACACCATTTGTGTATTGCTCATGCACAAAAATCACCTGAAAAATTCAGGATGGGTGGGATCTGCAGAGGGCGTCTGGTTCAAACTCTTATTCAAACAAGGTCAGCAGCCAATGTTGTTGTATTACAACTACTACAGCGTTCAGGCTTGGCTAGTCCACACCTGCACACCTTCAGAGATACAGATTCTGCAGGATCTCTGAGCAACCTGCTCCAGTGCTTAATCATATTCACCATCAGAAGTTTGTTTTCCTCGTATCTGGTTGGAGTTTCTTTTGCTGAAACTCTCAACTTTTTCACCTTATCCTTTTGCTGTCCATCTCTCAGCAGCCTCTCTATTTGAATCTGTCAGTCTCACCGATGCCACCTCTGCAAACACTGCCAGGAAATTGCTTTTTAGACCATTGTTCCTAGTTTTTCTATGTATCAATAGTGAAGTTATTCATAAAGAAGGTAAATACCAGAAGATAGCCAGTCGGGAAAGAGGAAGACACATCAAGAAATAGTTAATTATGTCTTCCACACATGATTGGCAGAAACAGGAATACCTTGTACAGTAAAAAAAGTAGTGACAGCACTTTTAAGTACTTGGTTATCTGAGAGATACTGCACACATTCAAGTTTGCATTCTGTAAAGGCTCCTCATCTCCAAACGATGGCAGCAATAGCAGAAAACATGGATGTCACATTCAAGGCATCATAGATAAAAGATTCAGTGCTAAGGCCCTTAAAAGAGCATACATTGATTCTACCACCTCAGATTCAGCACCTCTGGTACTCTCCTGCCTGTACCAGAAACTGAATTTCTGAGTTAGTATTTTGCTATGCAAAGCAGTTTAACAAGATCTTCAAATTTAGGAGGAGTGTGGCATTATGGGTGCCAGTACAAAGTTTTTAGCTTACAGATTGCAGTCATCCTCCAGAACCATGCCTTACAAATAGTTGAAATTCAGAGTTAATTATGCTGAAATCCAAATTTAAGACTAGAAGCAAGAAGTACAATTAAGGCATTCAAACACAGTTCTTCCTGCAGCATCATCCAGAGAAGAAAACACACAGAACATGATGAATCTCCCATTTCTATTAAAGTCACGTTAATCTCGCTGGGGAGCAATTGTCAGAGCACCTCTAACAGCATCAGCGGCTGCATGGTCCACAGCAGAACAAGACAACTGGTCTGCAGACGTCTTAACTGTGTTTCAGAGAGTTACTCATCTAATTTACTTTACAGCAGTGTTTTTTTTTCCTAAAGGGAAAAAACAGCAATACTTTATGAATGTTTTAGAAGTAAAGTCCTGACTCTTGAATCATAGCCTTTACCACATGCATGGGGAAACCAGCTGTGGAGGACTTACCACTTCTTGCAGGAGGGGCTGTGTCGGGGGGCAGTGAGGCACATGCTGTTTCACCTTAGTTATTCAGAAGTATGACTTACCCAGATTGCTAAATATGGAGTCTTCATGTTTCAGTGACTCTAGAATATTCCTTTTTATTAATTTATTTATTTTATTCAAGATGAATTACACTCAAACTGCAAGGAATTGAAAGAAAGTCTCTGTAATGACCTAGACAGGTCTGAAGACCCAACCCTACATAAAGCCTCTCTACCACTAGACATGATGGCAAAAATTGTTAAATTCCTCCTTATTTTTGAAGAATTTAAGTTTCAGTTCTGCCTCTGTGGGCAGGATAAACAGGTGAATTTATTTTCTTCCAGTTTTTCTGAGCATGTTTGCCTAAAAATCTTCATGTGGACTCTTATGGTTAACAGCAGAGCATGGTTTAGTTGATATTGTGTATACACATCTGAAATTTACCATCCTGACCAGAGAAACAGAGTACGTTCACAACTACAAATTACATTGAGTCATACATCTGCAGCACAGTTAGCGTATGTCAGCTATGGTAAGAAACGTCTGCCAAGACACTCCATATATTGATCCAGATTTTTTTTTCCCTTTGGTTCATCAATATGTAATTTCTTATCACCTTCTCTCCACTTATTCTTCAAGAAAAAGTGGAAAGGAAGACAGCAAGTTCTTGACTGGTATAGTCCAAGAAGGCTGAATACAGCAGGAAAGCAAGCAAGCTTCCTACAGAGCAGCTTCAATTTGGTTTAAAAAGGTATTAAAAGAGTACCAATTAGAATTTTTGAGCTCCCCTAGAACAATTTTCTGCCCTAAAATGATCCTTCCCACCCCTTCCAGACCCTATCAGACTTCAGCCTTGTGTTATTTGTCTTTAGTCCATTCCACCAAACTCCCATTGATTTTCTCCCTCACTTCAGAGGCAAGCATCCAACCATCTTGAACATGGCTTTCCAGCATCCATGACTACAGATGAGTAGATGACAACTATTTCAATGCTGGCAGAATCTACTCTTGGAAGAGAAGAAAGAAGGCAGAAAGCATTTCCTTGCACAAGCCCAGCCAGGTCTCTGCCAGCACACAGGACAGTAATTTCAAAAGAAGAAAAAAGACAAACAAGTAATACAAGGAAGATCGTAGCAATACCCCCTCACACAAAATGGTATGGTTTTGTGCCTTAAAACATAGCTCCAGATATTTATATGCCTCATCAGCAGGATGGCAACATGTCCAGAAAATTACCAGCTGGCAGTACCAGCTTCTGCTATCTTGCCAGAGACAGAACAAGTGGCAGAGGCAGGAATACTTACTTCTGAAAGACCCTCATCTCTGCAATGAAATGAGTACAAAACCCCCAGTTCATAACTAACTTAGAGAAAGGAGGAAAGGCAAGAAGTACAGGCATTAGCAAGGTCCTATGGCCATTCCCCAGTTGAGAGATATCAGTTGCCACCACTTCCACACCAACAGCCACGCAAAAGCAACTCTTTGAATGCCTATGAGGAAAATAAATTTCAGAGTTCAAGAGTTGCTAAACTTCATCTTGAAATGAGAAGACAGAGAAAGAGGTATGATTACTTGAAAACTGCATACTACAGGTTTTAGTTTTTTCTGTTATTTTTGTGTTGGTTTCCTTCTCCCGCTCCCACTCTCCTGTTCTCTTCAAGACCTGATGTTTTTCATTGTGGGGGAAAAAAAAAAAAACAAACAAAAACCAACAACAAAAACTCACACTTCACTAGATCAAGTGATTGAATCTTTTTGTGGTTTTTTGGCCAAAATTCAAAATACATCACACCTACTTTAAACACTCTCCGTTTGAAGAGCTGATGCCCATTAGCTAGGTTGCAAGCTGTCTGGATTCCGGTACTGCTTTTAGCTCTTTGCATCAAATAACACATCCAGTGTCGTTTTCTCTCATTTCAGTATTTTAAAATATTTGCTACTCCTACAAATAAAGAAGCAGCTTAATTTTCACTGCCTCACATTCTGTCCTTTTAGATAAGATGCATTAAGTATCCCATAGAGGCTTGGCATCTCAACATTATTTGCAGGAAATCTTTGTAAGTTAAACGAAAGCCCTGCACTTCAGATTTATTTTGTGCTTTCCCTGAAGCTTTGTTCAGATCTAGCAGCCATGTACATCTGAAAGTTTCCTGGCTTCCTATTTAGAAGCTAAAAAAAATTTTGTGTATCACACTGTTTGACCATACAGAGGATCAAACACATGCAATGTATTAATAGCAGCACTGTTAGCTCACCTCTCTTCTTATAGAGACTTACAAGCAGTTCTCAAGAATTGGAATTCTTGTTCTGAAGTTTAAAATGGAGTGTAAATGGAATGTTTTTATTAGTTAAAAGATAAGGAACTGTATACTGAAGAGATGTTTAAACTACTCATTAAAATCACAAAAAAAAAAAAAAACCCAAGAGCTAAAACAATCAAAATTAAAGTTACCACCTTAACTTGCCTCAATCAGATCTATACACACTACTGTCACGCTGATTGATGTCGCAAAAATAATCACAACATATTCTTCTCACATGACATTCATCTTAAACAGATACACAGAGACATACATATGTTTGCTTTCCCTGCATGTCAGATGTCTGTCTAGAAGACAGATCTTACCCTGAGGTACCCCAATGACAAATTCAGCTGTTGACTGTGCAGACGATTAAGTTGTCTGCTACTTTCATAAATCTTTACTGAGCTTTTGATCACACATTTTAATGAAGATAAGAAAACTACAATCAACTGACACAACCCTAGTTCCATAAATGAAGCAGTTGCTGGGACAGAAGCAACGGGTTGTTCAGTCCCAAAACCTGGTGGATGAGAAGCTCAACATGA
>NW_008631959.1:0-330 GCF_000691845.1 Merops nubicus
GGGAACGTCAGATGGGGCCATCCTCATCGCCAATTTTGTTTTGCCAATGACCAGGCCCAATGAAAACAATACAGCCAGCAGAAAGATGAACCCATACACAGACTGTATTGCAGACAGAAATGTTATTATATGAATGACCACCAGGGGTACAAACAGGTCAACAAGGTCATACATGATCAATGCCACCCCCAAATGACATGACTCAGCTCACAACAGGTGGTATAAACAGTGAACCAAGGTTTCCCACAGTTGGTATGGGAAACAGCCAGACCAGCAAGTTAAACACATAAGAAAAAGGTGCCCACATGGCAACTCTCACCCGATCAGCCC
>NW_008631959.1:510-1370 GCF_000691845.1 Merops nubicus
TGGGCCTCTTTCCCCTCCGGGCTCCCCCGGGGGGCCCGGCCGCACCCTGGGGGGAAGCTGTAAGGCAAACTCACCACCACTGTATGAAGGGCTGTGGGAATCACCCATATGTCAACCTTAATTTGGGGGCTCGGGATTCAAACCCCAGCATTTCACCCTTCCAGTGCCTAACCACTCTCTCAGTGAAGAAATTTTTTCTAATATCTAATCTAAATCTTCCCTGAAGCAACTTGTGGCCATTTCCTCTCATCCTATCATCAGTAATATTGGGAGAAGAGAAGCATGTTTTTCAGCCCTCTCACCTGCCTTGTTGCCCTTCTCTGGCCCCGCTCCAGCATCTCAGTATCCTTCTTGTACTGTAGTGCCCAAAACTGGACACAGCACTCAAGGTGCAGTCTCATGAGTGCTGAGTACAGGGCATGACCACCTCCCTACTCCTGCTGGTCACACCATTTTTGATACAGGCCAGGATGCCATTGGCCTTCTTGGCCACCTGGGCACACTGATGGCTCATATTCAGTTGACTATCCACTAACACCCCTAGGTCCTTTTCTGCCAGGCAGCTTTCTAGCCACTCCTCCCCAAGCCTGTATCCAAGAATGGACCATTGTCAGGCAGGCATGTCAGACCTTAAAGGCAGGCAATATGGAAAAATAGTGTCTGATCATAGAATCATAGAATGTTTTAGTCCAAGAATGGACCATTGTCAGGCAGGCATGTCAGACCTTAAAGGCAGGCAATATGGAAAAATAGTGTCTGATCATAGAATCATAGAATGTTTTAGGCTGGAAGGGACCTCTAGAGGTCATCTGGTCCAACCTCCCTATAGAAGTAGGCAACTACCTACCTAGGTAGTATAG
>NW_008631959.1:1541-2158 GCF_000691845.1 Merops nubicus
AGGATGGAAGCCATATCTGATACCGATATTATTGGCAGAACAAGGGAACTCTATTGACCAGGTTATTGAAAAGCTCAGCCAAATAGGGGAATTGCCAGGATTAGAATCAGAACAAGAAAACTGCAGACAAAGGGGAACCAGGGGAGCAGACTCGATTGTTCTGCTTTCTGCTTGACTGAGGGGCAGACGAAAAGGATATAGATGGCACACCTACACAAGCTTTGTGCCACTTGGTCCAGGACTATCAGGGTAGGTGGGTGAGGAGAGTATTCCACCCTAGGCCAGCATATGTGGATATACCCTCTTTTGAACCAGCCAGAGCACCCTCCTTTGGGGCTGAACTGAAATGGCCCCCAGGATTTGGGCCCCTGTATCTTTGGCAAGATGTGCAAGAGGCGGTGGAAGACACCGAACACCACATGAAAGCCGAATAGGAGTCAGACCAAATATACATACAGGCGGCTGCTGAGCTTCCACCCGTAGGGGTAGAGGAGGAAAGTTCTTCAGGGGGGGAAGAAACAGAGAGCGAAGACCAAGGGGGAGTGGTGCATACGCAGGTCCACCCAGTTTGGGTAACTACTGTTTCAGACACACTGCCATCAACCTCCCCACAGGTG
>NW_008631960.1:0-254 GCF_000691845.1 Merops nubicus
GGAGGGCTGCATGTACCTGTGCGCCGAAACACCCCACAGAGCGGGGCTGTGTTCTGAAGAGCGCCCCGGGAGGGACAGCGCTCATCTTCAGACACTTCGTGTAAAACGTAACCCGCAGTGGCCTGGAAAAACACGCGCAACTGGCCCCCGGGCGGCGAGCGGGCACCCGCCGTGACTCCCGGAGCCGGGGAGCGGGAGAGGGGCCGGGACTGGGACTCTCCCCCCGCTTTACGTTGGCTTGGGATATTCGGCGG
>NW_008631960.1:272-7693 GCF_000691845.1 Merops nubicus
GGCACTGCTCCTGTTCCTTTTGCAGTGCTGCTCACCTGTTCACAGCAGAGCTTTGCTCACCTCCGACTATTTCAGATAATAACAGGGAAAAAAACATCACCTTTCTTAGCAAAACAACCCTGTAATTTTGCGGTAACAACACTTCTGCAAAACTCGGTCCACTCGTACTTCTCATTTCTGCTTCACTGGTAGCAATTGCTTTGATTCTTATTTTACTCAAGTAGATTTTAATACCTTTGGTCTACTCAAGTAATTATGCTTCCCAAGGAAAAAATGTAAGGCACTGGAGAAGTAGCATATGACATGCAGGCATCTTTCACAATAAACATAATAGGCTTATTGTTTCATAAGGGAATATTTATAACTAAATGTTGTACATGTGCAGTTAAAAATTGCTGGGCAAACCCCAGCACACTTATTCACGGGCAGGCTGATACGGCCCAGGCTTTCCACCAGCCTTTGTCAGACCGTGGCTTTACTGACTGCCTGAGCCGCTGAGACTCGTTTCGCCTACTGAACTGCGAGGGGAGAAGGTATGTGAAGAGATCAATAGTCACTAAAGTTGTGATAGTGTTTACATGGTCTGTAGATGAGGTTCAGAAATACCTGCAGTCAAAGGTAATTTCACAGCTGCTCAAAGTTTCTGAGATTTCTTTTGTCCTCACAGTTATGGCTCTTAAAATTAGACTCTAAGGGGTTTTAGAAATTTTCCTTTCTTTGCAAAACATTTTTTGGTTAAAGCGTATTTTGTCTTAAATAGGAGGTTTAGTAGCAATGTTACCAAGTCTATTTTATAGTTCTCATGCTAATTCTGATTTCTTATTGCTATAAAGCCATGTATTATGAAGTTATGTGCAGGCTTTGCATTTGAGAAATATACTGTTGATAATATCTCACATTTTTATTGTAAGAAAGTTGTTTGCCAGTAACAGAGCACTTTGTGATGAGAGAAATGTTAATGTGTTCCACTGCTCTTGTGCATAACTGTTTCATTTCACTTGTCTTACTGTTATGAAGCTTCTCCACTTATTCTTGTTTATATATTCCCAAAATATTTGCAGGTTTTTTTATTTCTCTATTTTATTTTGACTGTTCTGTTTGATACTAGACTAATGTCTCAGATCCCCTCTTCTAGGTCCTTTTTTTTCCCCCCTCAGTTCTTTCTTGCCCATCCTCTGGTGTGTTTCTTGTTTAATACCATCCTGCTTTGCTGATGTATTATCAGATCGTTGATTTCTGAGCTGCTCGGACACTTTCTCTGGTTTCTTCTTCTCTTTCCTTCAATCTTCTACTAACTATTTGAATGCCCCTAGGATCGTTTCCTATCTTCCCCATGATACTTCTGCATCTCTCAGCTTCCAGGTGACTTTTTTCATTTTCTCAGGTGTTTCCCTTCCTAGATCCCCAGATTTTCTTTGTTTTCATTCTTACTTAAGCCTCATAAACTCTAAAATAGTATATATATGTATATATAATCCTGACTGATGGTAAAAAAAATTGTGGTAATTCCCTGCTTAATAGCTCCCTTAAGTGCACCCATTTTATTACATAATCTGAAAATACATCTCGCTTCTCAGGTAAAAAGAACTGATGTATTTAGTGTGAAATGGAAGTGTTAGTTTAGGGTTGGCTTGATTGGTTTATTACAGACAGAAAGTCACAAGCTGTTTCACCATCATTCACCCAGTGAAGTAGAGTGCCTGACATATTTCACTCAGCTGAAAAACAGAAACTGAAACTTCTATTCCTGACACAGGGGAAAGGATGAGAGGTGGAGTCACTCCTGTCATGCCTGACAAGTGACAGGCACATTGCTAAATGCACTACTAGAAGTCACTTGGGTACCATGGCAATGAAGGCTGCAAAAGAAGCCATGCAGAACAGCACACTACCATGATTCAGCCTCGCTGAATAGCTTACATAAAGGTTATCTCTACCTTCAAGGATTCATAGAATTATGTTTAGTTGCTCGTATTTAACCAAACTCTTGTTGCAGGAGCTGGTTAGACGGCACTAACAAAGGTACTCCAGCACCCACCACAGTCATAGTTTCCTGGCTTTCTTTTCTGCACTGGGAACACCATCAAAGACACACTTGGATAAACCAGGAATGAGGCAAGTCAGTGTCATTGTGCCTTGGCTAAGCAGTGTCACTGCCACAGGTGTGAGCATCACTTGGAAAGAAAAGAGGTATGCTGTATAGCAAAGGAGCACTGGTTTCAGGGAGGTGTGAAAGGTGTGTAACCTGCCTGCTGGAATTCCTTCCTATTGCATAGCACTTGCTTTTATAACGCCAACAGAGAGCCATTGCTACTTGGTAGTTGTGTTAGTTGTCTCCATAGAAAATGAAATAACCATTGTCTACTGCTCTTTCTAATCACAACTAGTCTCTGCCTTTGTCTAAATGTGAAAATGAGTTGTGTTGTGCCATGTCTAAAAATCTTCCCTAGCACAGTCTCTTCTGGCCATGATCCACCCAGAAGCACTGGCTCGAACTGTTTCCCATTCGACTCCTTTTCTTCGCACAGAATGCTGCAAGTGAAATTTTTAATCACTCTCAGAAATTATAGCTGGGCCTTTTTCCTGCAAAGGAGAGCTCGATGAGGAAGTGGGCTCAGATGGCTAGTGGATATTGGCACTCAGAGGCGAGTATTAGGACTGGATCACAGGAACAGTAGAAGAGTTTTCAAAAGCTATCTGAACTGTTTTGGCTAAGAAGACTCTTAGGGATGTTCAGGGGCAGGAAATACTGAAGGACCTTTGCACTGTAAGAAAGGTGGGAGAGTAGTCGGGTCTGCGATGAGAAGGAGTGTGTTCCTACCTGGCCATTTATACTCTACTCTAGTTTTCTGTGAGACAGAGATTTCTGGGGTCATCATTATTGCTGGACTGCCACCATGTTGCTGTTCTTACCAGCATCACTTGCACATGTGTACAGGATCCCACTCAGCCACTATCCTATTTTTTGCTGTCAGAAACGTACAATTCTTCTCTATGAACTTTCACAGAAGGTCTGTAATGCTACATTTGCCGTGGTTTATGTGGTATAATTCATTATTGTCAATTAGTTTTAAAAATCTGAAGTGCTCTAACACCTGTCTGTACCATATCTACACTGTGAAAGTCAGTATGACTGAAATATTGTCATTAAATCCCTTGCAGTTTCATTACACATAATTTTGTGGGGTTTGGATAAATACTATGTTTCCAACCCAGTAATCTGAGGCATGCTCAAAGATAAAAAACACTAGAAGTCATCAAGCCCCTATTCCCATTACAGATTATAAGATATTCCTTCTCTATTATGAGTAGGAGGATATTCGGATCCAAAACTTGACAGAACTAAGTGGAAAATATCTTGCCAATTTCGAAGGTATTCTATGTGAGTTTCATGTTCACTCAAGATCCTCTTTTAACTTCTGTGTCTTACCCAAGTGGTTCAATGTATCTTCACTTGTCATCTGATTTTATCAAAGAAGTGATTCACTGAAGCCTTTCATGTAAATACCTGACAGAATCAATATGTAGTACTCATCTTGGAGGTTTGATATTCAGACCTACCAATGTATATAGGATTAAAAAAAATACTGACAAATAGATTAGAACCTTAGCAAAAAGGGGTTCTTATATAGCTATCGCTGACTTTTAACCTTTACTGGCAAAGAAGTGTGTTTGTACAAATGACTTGTTTAGCTTGGCAGGATCACATACTGCTATGAAAATTATGTCATTCATAAAAGTTACAACATTCTCTGTTTCCTTTTCATTTTAATTTAAGTGATCTTTATCATTTAAGGTCTGAAACTTCTAATAATTAGAAAAGAATAGTTTTGTTTTTTTTTTCTGGTAAGTACGAGAAATGTTGGATTAACTCTGTCATTTTAACATTCAGGTTTGTCTCAGTGTCATATTAGGAGGTGACACCAGTAGTTACTTTAGTTCTCAAACCAAATATCATGCATAGGGATATTATTTAATGGTTTTGGGAGGGGGTTTCCCCATGCCTACTGATGACACTCATATAACAGTTATCAGTTGTCTGCCTGGCATAACACTAGCAATTTTCTGCCTCCTTTGAGAAACAGATGAGAACACCAAATGTGAAAAATATGTTGACAGGAGACCAATAGAAGAGATTTGTTATATTTAAAAGCAGACTAACTGTAGCGAACGCCTCCTGAGCCTCTCTCACTGCTATGTCGACTTTATAATTTAGAGATTTTGACATGATGGATATTAGTGTTGCAACACTGCCTGCAAGATGGAATGTATAATCATTGATATCTCACTGATTTCATCCTGCTGTATTAAAAATAATAACTCAGAACACTATCTGTCAAAGATATCTTTTCTAAATTACCCACAGATTATGTCTTATTTACATTTTCTCTGAATCCCATATGTGCATTGTGCTATTTTATAGTAAATCAGTTTCTACTGTAAACTGCTTGTTAGGAATGATCTAAGAAATAAAATGATCTAGTCTGGAATTATATTCCCGTTTGCATTTCTGTTTCTTTTTCTACAAATAGATGCTGCACCACCTTATTCAATGGTTTCAATGCGAGAGTAGAGGGCTTTATGCTTCTCAGCATTACTTTTTTGAGAGGATTCCACAATCTAAAACATAAACCATAAGATGCTGAATTTTTTTTCCTTGTAATTTTAGGATCTGAGAGCATCAGCGTTACAGAGAAAACATGGTACATTATCAGCTGGCATCAAGCTGAGAACATCTTTGAACTCAGACATATCCTCTTATTTGGTTTTTGATGCGATAGGTCTGCCAACTGTCAGAGAAACTTTCCCTTCTGGCTCCTGCAGGCAGGCCTGGATTTTGTATATCGGCCACGTAGTTCTGTTACCTTATTTTCTTTGTGTTCTTGCTACAGATGATTGGCCTGACCTCTTTTGTTTGGAAATCAGGGAAAGGTGAATTAGGAAAATAATGTTGTGTTGCTTGAAGGGATGTGCCACCTAAAACAGCTCCACCTGAGGACCACGGACTTTACACCTTATGTGCTGTACCATCAGCCTTCCCAGCTGAGTGACTCTCTGGTTCCTCTATGTTCATGGCTTCCATTATTTGGCATTCACATATTTCTAAATTAGTAAGAATTTCTTTGAATAATTATTTCTACAGAAAATTCATGTCTCTAATCACACGTCAGTGTTTATATGTGACTGAAGCTGTTCAAGAAAAGACAGTTACTGTCCTTTACTTGCTGTTACTAAGTTGTTTGGAATTTTTTTAAGTTCGACCATGCATACATAAAGTAAAGAAATATGATAAACATTGGATAATTATTTGCTTATCATCATATTAGGGAAAAAAAAACAAACCAAACCACAAAAACAGCTTTCTGGGGTGTTCGCTTGCATTCATTGATTGTAGAATTCTATGATCTATTTGATATTGGTGGGACGAATCCTAACAGTGGAGTGTAGTTATTGATGGCTACAAATTGTTCAGGAGGGACAGGAGCAGAAGGGCAGGCAGTGGTGTCGCCTGTTAAGAAATTGATGGAGTGTGAAGAGCTGTCCCTTAAAAATAGCCACAAGAAGGTTGAAAGCTTATGGGTAAAAATCAGGAACTGAGAAAACAAAGGGGACCTTGTGATTGATGTACACTGCAGGCCACCTGATCAAAGGGAGCTTCTTGATGAGGCCTTCTTACTCCAGCTACAACAGACATCATGCTCACAGGCTTTCATCCTACTGGTGGATCTCAACTACCCTGACATATGCTGGAGAAGCTGCACAGCAAGATGTAGGCAATCCAGCAGATTCCCAGAGTGCCTTGAGGCAGGAAACAGACACCCCTGCTTGAGGCGACGCAACACGGGACCTGATGCTCACAAATGCCAGTGAGCGTGCCAGGGACATCAAGCCAGGAGGCAGCCTGGGCTGCAGTGACCATGCGCTAGTGCAGCTCGTGGTCCTGTGGGGTATGAGGGAGAAGAAAAACAAAGTCAAACCCCTGGATGTTAAGAAAGCAAACCTCCGGCTCCTCAAGGAGTTAATCAGTGAGACTCCCTGGGAAAGAGTCCTTAGGGACAAGGGAGTGGAGCAGAGCTGGCAGGTCTTTAAGGAGACTTATCCCAGAGTGCAAGAACTTACAACTCCCAGCTGTTGGAAATCAGGCAGGGAAGGAAGGAGACCGGCACAGCTTAGTCAAGACCTGCTGGTCAGACTAAAGGACAAGATGAGACTGCACAAGCATTGGAAGCAGGGACAGGCATCCTGGGAAGAATAGAGGGACACTGCCTGGTTGTGTGGGGACGAGGTGAGGAAGGCCAAGGCACAGCTGGAGCTGAACTTGGCAGGAGATGCAAAGGAAAAGAGGAAGGGCTTCTGTAGGTGCATTAACCAGAAGAGGAAGGTTAGAGAAGGTATCCCCTCCCTGAAGAAGAACAATGGGGAATTAGTGACAACAGATGAGGAGAAGGACAAAGTCCTGAACAAGTTTTTTCTCTCAGTCTTCAATGGCAACTTCTCTCCTTGCAGCTCTCAAGGGCATGGCCCACAAGACAGGGACCAGGGAGTCAAAGCCCTTCCCACAGTCATCAATGACAAGGTTCTTCAATGTTTGAGGAACCTTAACATTCACAAGTCCATGGGGCCTGATGAGATGCACCCCAGAGTACTGAAGGAATTGGCTGATGCATTTACGAAGTCACTTTCGATAATATTTGAGAAGTCCTGGCAGTCAGGCAAAGTCCCTGGTGACTGGAAGAAAGGAAATATCCCCCCTGTTTTTAAAAAGGGTAAAAAGGAAGACCCTGGGAACTACCGCCGTGTCAACTTCACCTCTGTGCCTGGGAAGACCATGGAGCAGATCCTGCTAGAAGAAATGGTAAGGCACATGGAGGATAGGAAGGTAATTCAGGAAAGTCAGCATGGGACAAGGCTAGGGGCAAGTCCTGCCTGACCAATCTGGTAGCTTTCTGTAATGAAACAGCTGCACTGGTGGAAAAGGGGAGAGCTGTGGATGTCATCTATCTTGACTTTGCTCAGGTCTTTGACACTGTCCCTCATAGCATCCTCCTTTCTAAGTTGGAGAGATGGGTTCAATGGGTGGACTGTTCAGTGGATAAGAAACTGGCTGGATGGTCACACCCAGAGAGTAGTGGTCAATGACTCGACGTCTAGCTGGGCACAAGTGACAAGTGGTGTCCCTCAAAGGTCCATACTGGGACCAGTGGTGTTTAATATCTTCATCAATAACACAGACAGTGACATGGAGTGCACCCTCAGCAAGTTTGCTGACAAGACTAAGCTGGGTGGTGCAGTTGACATGCCAGAGGGACAGGAGGCCATCCAAAGGGACTTGGGCAGGCTGGAGAGGGGGGCTCAGGTGAACCTCATAAGGCTCAACAAGATGAAGAGCAGGTTCCGGCACCTGGGGAGGGGCAACCAGC
>NW_008631961.1:0-5236 GCF_000691845.1 Merops nubicus
AACCCCGAACATTCTGTGATTCTGTGAACAACATAGACTGAAAATAGAAATATAGAGATGAAAGGTCCTCCATTCATTGAGAGTCTATATAAGGCCAACTTGTATACTTAACATTTTTTTTTTTGTCTTAAAACCATAGTTCTTATCAAAATCTACAAGCTTTGTCCGCAAGTATTAATTCTCATCAAATTTTTAAAAAGCTCCAAGGAAGAAGCATCAAGTTTTTTGCCTTTCACCTTGTGACACTGTAAAATGCATTCTGTACTTAACAAAACTAGACAAATATTCCATACCGGGCTTGCTCACGAAGTAACTTTTCTTTTTGGTACTTCTGTTCTTTCAGAGCTTTCCTGTGTCTCTTCTCTGCTCTTTGTTTCCTTTCCTCTGCTTGCTTTGCCAGAGTTTCTAAGTCAGGTTCCTTAACAATAAAATTTTGTAAGCACTTAATACAGGAATTTACTCACATCTCATCCTATCAGTGTATTTCACATTAAGAACTGCTGGTAAGAGTCACAAGCTCAAAATTACTTTCTGCTGTATTCGAGTAAAAATACTCGAAGTAATAACTTCTCTGTCACCTTTTTTATTCTCTTCTCCTCTACCAGCACCAAATTTGCCACATTCTTCAGCCAAGGTAATCAAACACTGATGTGGAAACTTTGGCTTCTCCCTGCATCTCTTTGATGAAGACAGTGATGTAAATATACTTAGACATTTTAGCAAATGTTGGCTAAAATGTACAGAGAAAGCATGTTACTACCTTTCAGTCATTAATTACAACAATCATGTACCAACAGAAACATTTTTTATTAGTTCTCTCTTCCTATGGCATTCATACCACAGTTTTCCGCAAACTCATCCTTTCTATCAGTGGAGATGACTTTATATAAAGAAGTCAATTTAGAGACAGAGCTATGGGAAAGTACAATGCTATTTTACCCGAGTTAAAAAGCTTCACTAATTCAGGAAGTAAGCTGGTCAGCAAAATTCATACAAGAAATTTGTGGCACTGCTGACTACTAGAAACCTAGTTCAGAGTCAAATCTGTGGAAAATTTCTACCCAACAACCCCACTGATCTCTCAAAGAGCCTACAAAAGCTATAAGATTTTAAAGAAAGTGAAAACAGTTTATAGCTGAAGAATTAAGAAACACCACCAATTTGCAGCCTATGCAATGGCCTATGAAGCCCCTACCAAGCCTTTCCATGAGGTTTGGGCACTGAAGGAAAAGAGTGTATTTCCTTAACCACTGAAAACACACTGTTACATTGGTAGAGTAATAAAGTTACTATGTTACTGGCATACTTGAGACAATGATTCACCATGTTACTCAAGTACAAATACACACTAGGGTATATGTTGTCTACCTTCAAGAGTTTGCAGAGAAAAAGCCTTAGCAGATAGGCCTGCTAGACCATTTGAACCTGGTCTTGGAAAAGCATCTGCAAAAGAGTACATAAACAGTTCTAAGAAGTTTCCCTTCTTAAAAAACATGTTGGTTTAGGTATTAGGACTGCAAGGAAAAAATATATAAAAAACCCCAGCCAAACAGCAGTCTCAGTATTTCTACAACATCAAGAATTTCTTTGACAATAATATTAAGCTGTTTAACTTACATTCAGTTTGGCTTGTCGGTGACCCTCACCAATTGCCCTTAAGTTTGACAGATACAGTTGTTCTAAGGCTTTCATCTTCTGATCCTGGGCTTCCTGCCATTCAGCTGTCAGGGCTGCCTCTAGCTGGTGTAGTTGTTCCTCTCTCCTCTGCTTTACTTTCTGCCTTATCTGCGAGGCGATATACTTCTGTTGCTCTCTAACCTGTAGAGATAACATTTCTGTTTTGTCACCAACTTAAAATACGCACTATGTCTTTGAAGCAAGTCTTTCCACAACATACTTTAAGCTTTCTATCTCATCGACTATGCATCAACTAACTATCCAGAAAACACTTCAAAGTTGCTGTTACTTTTTTCCAAAATTAATACATTAAATAATAAATTTAATCTTAGTCAAATGTTTCAGCTAAAGTCCAAAGAGCAGCATACAGCTGATAAATAAAATGCAAAAACTGCTTGGAATCTTCTTCCCTCCAAAAATATAACGCAGTAATTTACTAAAGACTCCTATTACAGTGTGGCATGGTTTAAAGAAAATCAGCAACTATACTGATAAATTAAAGTCTGTTTCTAAGTTTTTGTTTTCCAATTTAGTCAGTAAAACTCTGTTCACTAAAGAGAAAAATGTATCAAGGAAAAAGCCTAAGGGGGTGAAAGACTAGTATATAGCAAATGTCTTTAAGACAGGCATTTTTGAAAATGTGAAAGACATGAACAGCTTGTGTAGGATGAACTAGAGTCAGGCTAAGAAAAGATTGAGAAATGGAGAAACAGCTCTGTGGCCTAACAACAGCACAGAAATGGAAGATCAGGTGATCAACAGATATGTTCTGAAGAACATAAAGGTATTCTGCACAGAAATTCTAAAAGGAGTAGTGCTTAAAGCATTTAGAGCTACGACTTGTTCGTCTACTGGAAAGCTGTGAAGTTCTCTAGTAACAGCAGTTGTCTTCTCTCTTCTGCATGTTCACTGTGAAAACACCTGGAACACTGTAAGAAGCATGAATCTTGACACAAGTGACACATCAGTAGAAGAGAGACAACTGCATGTTCATGGCCAAATACAAATGGTAGATAATGGGAAGCTGGCAAGGAAAAAGAGATTCTGGAACAGATATCAAAGTGAATCTAACAAATAGAGAAAGCATCACAAACAAAAGGTGCACTTAGTGGTAAGCAAACATGAAAAAAAGGAAAATATTTCACAAACTAATTAGAAATTGAATAGAAGTTAAGTTTTCTTAAATTATTTATGTCATTGAATGAAATACAGTGTGGAAAAAAACCCGAACAGGCATACTTGCTGTATCCTCAGTTTTCTTCTTCTTTCATACTCTTCTTTCAGAAGCATGGTTTCCTCATTAGGACTAAGCCTCAGTTTCCAAACTTTTGCAACTTTCCTCTTCATCTTTGGAAATGCTGAATAAACAACTTCTATGAGAACAACATGAAAAAATGAAATTGTGCATAAATGATACAGGTAAACCTGCTGTAAAGAACAGGTATTGCCATAATATTACAAATCTATCATGGTATCTAGGAATGTGAGCTACAACTGTTGACATCTGTTCCAGTTGTACTCAACACTGGCACGGTCTTTGGTTCAAAAGCAGCACATTTTGTGACTGACGTTCTGCTGCGTGGCAGACTCTGCAACACTATCACATTCACAGTCTACCCTGTGGACCAGATGGGAACAAAGTAAATGGTGGACACCATTCAACTCCTGGGAAAATAAAAAACCCTGAAACTACTGAAAATCACGCCACCCAGTAAAGCAGGCTTTACTGATGGATCTACACATGGCTGTTTTCCTCACAATTACAATTCTCATCTGCACAGCAAAAAAATAACTTCTCACCCTGATATGCAGCCTAGTCCAAAACTGTCCCCCTGCCCAAAAATCTTTATTTGATCTTTTAATATTTATATCCCTGAAAAGTCTTCCAAAACAAACTAACACAGACTTTCAGAAGCCACTGTTTAGTTCTGTAAAGCAAAAGCTTAATACTAGTGAACAATCCTTCTGGCACTAACAATTTAACCAACATTACACCTGGGAAGATTTCAGCATTGGAAATTTAAGGGAAAAAAAAAACAAAACACTCCAAGGAAACCAGGTAAGGTGCAAAACCAAAATAATTATCTATACAGTACTTTTGGTAGAGGGTTAAGCCAAACAATCCCAAGTTCATTACAGAACAATCAGGGATGGCATATCATGGCTCCTGCTTGCCTTCCCTTATTCAGCTGCTGAAGTAGAAAAAAAAGGTTTATCAAGACATATAATTAAGGAGCAAATTACCACATTCCTGCCCTTTTAAAAAAAAAAAAAAAAGGAAAAGTTTAGACAGTGAACAATACAAAGTCTTGACCTAACACTTAAAGGATAAGAGCAACAGCAGGTAACACAAACAAAACAGTGAAGCAGTCAACATTTGTACAGGTTCAACCACAGCACAAACCAATCAGTAAATACACAAGTTAGCATCATGGAATCATTAAGGCTGGAAAAGACCTTTAAGATTATCAAGTCCAACCACCACCCAACACTACCATGGCCACGAAACCATGTCCTGAAGTGCCATGTCTACATATTTTCTGAACACCTCCAGGGATGGTGACTCCACCACCTCCGTGGGCAGCCTGTTCCAATGCCCCAGCACTCCTCTGGTCACTGAAATTGGGAGCAAATCCCTTAACACCAATGTGGCATTAAGAAGCAGGCATTCGCTTTATTACAGCGCCAAGTTCACGGGGGATCGCTCCGACCTAATGTGCAGCCCACATGTGGCAACAAAGTTTATATCATCCTGTCACATACATATGTATCAAATTTCCCAGAAAAATCATGTATACGCATTCTATTTCTGGAACTAATTATCATATTCACATAGTCACTACACACTCGCTTTGCGTCTCTGAGGGGCTTCTGTGGGGCTCTCTGGTGGTCTTCCTGGATGTCCTTCAAGAGATGGACTCTGCTTGACCTTTAGGCTCTTCTCCCCTATATGGTCATGAATTGGCTCATCCTTTTAGTTTGCCACAGTCCTAGTTTGTCACTTATCTAGTTTCATCCAACTTTCTTAAATACCTTCAAGGATGTAGTTTGCTGACACTTGCACAAATAAATTACTACTTTTTAGTTTGTTCACAACATTTCAGTAAAGAAGTTCGTCCTAATACGCAGTTTAAACCTCTTCCAGCACAAGTCAAGCCTATTTTCTCTCGTCCTATCCTCTAGTTACTTGGGAGAGGAGACAGTTAAGAAAGACACCCACCCACCTCACTACAACCTCCTTTCAGGCAGTTGTCGAGAGCGATGAGGTCTCCCCTCAGCCTCTTCTACTCCAGGTTGAAGAACCCCAGCTCCCTCAGCCGCTTCAAACTAAGCCACCAGGGAACACGGCAAGACGGAGGTTCCCTTAAGCAACGCTCACACCCCGTCCTGCCCCGCGCAGGGCACCCAGCAAAGCGCACTCCACGCAGCCGGGGGGAGAAGCAGCGAACTCAAAAGGTAACGAGGAGAGGAGGGCTCCGGCTCGGCTGCCCCGGCGGCGGTGAGGGGGCCGGACCACGCAGCACGCACGCAGGCCCCCAGCGAGAGCCCCACCTGCCCA
>NW_008631962.1:0-8749 GCF_000691845.1 Merops nubicus
GCAGGGGCACACGCCACAGCCACTGCCCCAGGCCTCGGTGGCTCACAGGGTGAGGCCCCGGACACAGGGGTAAGCCCCAAAGCCCAAACCGTGTGTGTGTGGGTGAGACCTAGCAAAATGTTGGGGTACAGAAATAAAGGGAATGAAAAAGATGAACTCTCTGGCCTGCAGATGGGAGGCCTGAATGTGGAGTTCTGACCTTCCACACCAGGGTTGTGGTGGAAACTGGAGGAAGAGAAGTATGAACCAGGAAATGATGAAATTGCTCCCAGCTGGACATCAAAGCTCTGTGGACTTCTGATGTTCTTCCTCCACGGATGAGGGGGCATTGTTCCCTCTGTGTGGGTGAGGAATCTCACCCCACCACAGTTAGTTGCTAAAGAAGAACAGGAGGAGGGCAGATGGATCCCACTCAGTGGCTGTGGTTGAGGGTGTGGAACAGGTGGTAAGGCTTGCTGTGGCTTCTTCCACCTCCTCCCATCCACCCCTGACTCCAGATCATGCCAAGAAAGTGAGATCTGAGAAGGGTGTGCAAATGGCATCAGGGGAAAGGGGCAGAGCATTTCTGTAATATCATTAGGGAAAAAAAAAAATCAGTGTAAGGTGAGGAGTATAAAAACTGCCTTTGAGTGTATGCTTTCCTAGAAATATCATATATGTGTGTCTATTTGTACAGGTGTTAACTGAAAAGACTTGCGTTTATAGTCATCCAATGAGAAGAAATGACAAGACCGTGGCAGAAGATACTGTCAAATCTCTTGGAATGTATTAATACTAAAAAAGATTGACAACTAAATAGTCCACCTAACTTGTTGGTTGTGTGTAGTTCTTATAACTTTTAATTACAAAATGTGTCATTTGAACTATACTATGAGTTAATCTAAAACAATTTTTTTTTTTTTTTTTTGTGTTCTAGGTAAGAAAATATCAGGTTTCGCGCTATAATCAGACTACATCAAGGTAACAGATTTCAGGTATCTGAAGCCTATGATGGCAATATAATTGTTTGTGCATGCATATGGACATGTTTCTCTTGCATATGAAAAATGTCTGAATCACTAATAGATTTGATTTCCAAAGGAAAAGTAACCCCCCTTAGCAAACCTTGAAACTCTAATAGAAGGAACTATGTTCTAAGCTGTAGTCTTATTATGAGCCTATGTTCTACCTTTTTCTGTGAAAAATAATTAATTCATCTTCTTACCATACTGGATGCATTTTGTATGTCTGTAAGTTTGTGAAGTAGGACTAGGGCAACAGTATGGTCACTTTGCCAAGTGATTTAAAAAAGGAAGAAAAGGGGGGAAAAAAAAAGGAAAAAAAATGGTTGGATGCAAATAGTAAAAAAAGTATGGAGTTGCATAGGTAGTTCACAATATTGAAGTTTAAAGTAGAAAAATCCTGAAATACCAGTGTGCCAGAAGGGTACATCATACTCATTTTTGCTTGTTAAATAGTATAGGTAGGCCAACAGTTGCTAAAAAGTGGGCTTGGCAGAGTTTGAAGTGCTGTGTAGACTAACAATGTAATAAGTAATGAAAAATTTAATATTTATATTACCACAAGTTATATTCTATTAAGTCTCAAAACAAAGAAACAAAAAACTGATTAAAAAAACAACCTAAAACCAAAAACAAACCCCTAAATTCTTTCTTGTGTCTGTTAGTGTGCTGAAACAGGTCTTCATCCAGATGAGGGGTTTTAGTTTATTTTATTTGAGTCTAAGTTAAAATTGAATATGGACAACTTTTGAAAAAAGGAGTTGTTTTCCTTTACACCCTTGGTGTTAGTCAGTATTTATGGATGTGGCTCCTGCAAGAGTCTTGTATTATTATTGTATTCTTGTATGTTATTGTATTATCGTATTGTATCTTGTATTATTATTATTATTATTATTGAATAAACAACCAAAACTCATTTATCAGCTTGGTTATTGAAATAAAATACAATGGAGTCCTTGCAGTTGAGCAGTCAGCAGTACTTTCAGCCAAAATTCAGTACTAGCATGTCTGTCACTTACAGGTTTCTAATATTTTCCTAGAAAATTTAATTAAAATTGATAATTATTTTTCCTCTCATAAATAATCTGTAGTTTTGCAGTCCTTGGTCATGGTAGTTTTCCAGCAAGAGTAGTGCGTAGCATCTTGAAAACAATCAGAACCTTTGTAGAAGTCTTTCTTTCTCTAAAATACAACTTTAAAAAGAACAGTAGTGCTGCTGTATCCTTGATAATGTTGCATTCACGTTTCACCAATTGAGATTTTTTGATGCCAGTATCTGGACTGTTGGATACTGGGATACATAAAATCCTACAGCTACACAAAGGCAAGTAAACAGCATAAATCTTTGACTGCTAGACAGAGTGCTGCAATGAATCTAAATGGCTTTTTAAAGTTAGGGTTTGGTGAGATGTACAGAGATTTCCAGGTTTTGCTGAAGTAGAAATTGCCCAGAAATCTTTCACAAATGGCATTGGGATGGGTGTGTCTTGCCTTGTCCAGCCGCATTTTGAAAGCCTTGTCGGTGCCATTAAATCAGTGTAAGATTGATAGTTATTTGATATAACAACATCTGTTGCTTTGTGATGTACGTCCAGCAGATGCTCTTACTTTAAATGTAATATGCTATTTGTTTTAATCATGTTGCCTGTAGCAGATGAATGGTATTAAAGTTGCAATGCGAGTTTTGAAACCAGGAACTGTGCATCTCTGGTCAGATTGATATCTGAAAATTGTGCAGAACATCATTAAGTTTAATAAGGATAGCAGTTGGAACAGTTTTTATGATTTATTTTACAGACTGGCATGCAGAATTCTTCTGACTGTATGCTAATTTGTGCTTTATCTTTTTTCTTGTTCTATTTTCTGCTCTCTCTCTTCCAATGTCCCTGTAGCCATCCTTTTTTGCTCCTGGTGAATTAATGAAACTGCACGGACCAGGATTAATGAAACTGCACGGACATGTATCTCAGCAGAACTAGAGGACTGTTCCCAAAGTTTGTGGCTGTGTTTTTAACCTGTCACACCATATGAAGAGTTGCAATGATAAAAATGTCCAGCAATAAAATCTTTAACTGAATTGACTTTGCATGTATAGCATGCTGGCAAAGGGTTTAGACAAAGCTTATCCGTTAGGACAATCAGTGTTTCCTGCTTGCAGCACATGATAGTATTCGAGATAAATAGCACAGTGA
This sequence comes from Merops nubicus, assembly GCF_000691845.1. NCBI lineage: Eukaryota > Metazoa > Chordata > Aves > Coraciiformes > Meropidae > Merops > Merops nubicus. The sequence goes on from NW_008631962.1 coordinate 3,194, forward strand.
TATCATCAAATATTTCTGTAGTCAAAAGAAAGGTTTTGGTAAAAAATGCTCCTTTTGTAGCAGCAATATTAAAACCAGATATTGTACAGTGCAATGCTTTTATGTATGTTTACACAGCAGGCATTCCATTTTTCTTGGTATTAATAAGTCCACTTGTGAGTATCATTTCCTAATCCTGTTTTTTTGTTACAAAGCTACAGCAATCAAGAGAATCTCATATAATGACAGGATCTGCTGAATGCTGGTAAAATTTTTCATACACAGACAAAAACTTTGAGTAGCTATAGGTGTTTGCTTGCATATTGCTGGTTGTTTAACCAGTGTGCAATCTGAACTTACTTCTCTGTTTAATACTTTTAGTAACTGAATGTTTAATATTAATAAACTCGGCAATTTTGGTTTACCCAAAGAGAACACAGGAAGTTATATGTAGCAATGTAGCAGTTCTCTTTCCTGTCTCTGTCTTCACCCTGAAGTCTCAAGTAAATATGTTTGCCATATCTGTTTTGAGAATTTCATCTTTCTCAGGGTTCTGTGGAGAAGTAGGAGTTTTTGAGCAGTTTGAGATAGCTAATTTTAAGCATATTAATGCAGTATAGTGTTATATAAAGCTGCATAATGCTTAACCAAAGCTACTCTGGATAATTTCTGACAAAGTCTTATCCATTATAAATAATCCATTAGCCATAATTTCCAAGGCAGTTTTTAGCTTTAAGTTGTTGACAACAGTGTATGCTGTAAATTATTATATGAATTATAGAGGCTCATGGTTTTTCATATAATTTTCACATGCAACTACAACATTATAAGCAGCCTTTTTATATGTGAGGTAACATTAGGGCAAACTGGAATTTTGTCGCTGTACCTATTGTGAGTGGAGGTATGGTCTCTTTGTGATAAAAACGGACAGGGATAATGGATAATCCCTCCTTTTACCTCTGCATCCCTAGTCTAGAAAAAAGTAATTGAACAGAAGACTTGACTTCACCAGTAAAATAAAATGCCTTCAGTCTATGAGCTTTTCTGTCAGTACAGGGATTAAATTAAATTTAGGACTATAAGTAGATTTATCAGGTTAAGAGCATACTGATATTTCCCCCCATAAACTATCTAATACCATGAATGAGGAGAGAGTTGTACAGAAACACTGATAGAAAATTAAGTTGTTACAGCACGCACTTGTATTACGTATGCATATAGAATCAAATAAAAGATTGTGGAAAATGTATTTTTGCAAAGTTTCTTTTTCTACTCTACTTGTCAAAACTTAATTTTCTTGTGTCATAGTTTGTGTGCGTATTTCTTAAATTGATATCCAAATTCAAGACTTTCGTGCAACAGATGAACAATTAAAAAGGGAAGAATAAAGTTCCAAGTTGCCTATGATAACATGTATAATTAGAAAAAAAAAATTATATACTTCAAAAATATATTTAGTAATTATTATGTGGGTTTAATAATTACTCCTCATGTGCAGTATAAGATCTTCTGCAGTTCTGATGTAAATCATGGTATTAGGATATGAAAGTGAAAAAAATATTTTTAATAGAATTCTTATGTTGTACAGTTACTTAGGCTGTGGCTATGATGGGCAGCAATCTGAAATGATTTGCCTACTCCTTAGATTGCTGGCAAAGTAGCACCAAATCCTCCTTCAGAATTCCTCCAAAAGCAATGCCATGCTGCATTGTCCTTGACACATTATTGACACATTTTTGCTTATAATGACAGATCATAGCATCAGTGCATGTACACAGAAATCAGTAGTAAAATGAAGCAAAGAATGTTCCTACACAGATTATTCTGTAGAAAAGCCAGCAAAAACTACTCTACTGTTGTGACAATTAAATAAAAATATTACTTTGCAAATCATATAGTTTTAGTAGAAATAAAACTAGAAAGCTAAATCAGACTGTTTTCATATCAATCAAATATTAATTCATTTTAACTAGATTATTTAACAAGAAAACTTCAAAATTAAGCTGCTGTTAATGCATTAAAAAGTGATTGCAAATATGTTGCTTTCCAGATCATAGGATTTCAAACCAAAAAGCAAGTTCTGGTGGAACACAGTTAACTAAGTTTTCCTCATCTGAGTCATTCGGCTTGTCATCAGTGCTTCTTTTGTTCCCCTTGATTTGACTATTCAAAAATTCCATTGCTGTCACACAGTCGTAAAAGATGCTTTTTTTATTTATTTATTTTGCAGACTTGGTTTGAGAAAGTTCAGTTTAGAAAAGAACAGTATATAGTGTGCTCTAGTGCTCTTGCTACCTTGAACTGCAGTTCTCTCTTAATATGATCCTGCACAAGTGACACTATGGAATCAAAGTGTTAAAGTCAAACATAATGTGGGTACACGTGCTGGTGGTTACTAACCCATGTTAAAGTCTGTGCCTGCACATTCTATTGCTGGTTAATGATCATTTGAGAAGACAGAATCACATTAACACCACCATTCATTAACTTCTCTTGAAGTGAACCATGTTGATTCACTCCATGAAAATCAATCATGTAACTTACTTGTTCCCATGGTTATGTATTCTGTTGTAAAAATCAGAATACTGAGGTTCTTTCTGTGGGATGCTTTATTTTCTTCTATCAAAGTACTTTTGAAACAGTAGAAAAGAAGGTCTAGATTTTTTTTTTTTTTATCCACTTAGAGATTTATTTAAAAAAAAAAAAAAGTCTTATGTAGGCACTGACACTTATTATCTCCTTCTGACCTATGACTAAGTCATTGCCAAATGCCTAGTAGTGGATAGGAGTACAGATCTTAGAACTTCAGAAGAAATATAAAACTAAGTATTTCTATGCATTTGAAGGTTAAAGGAAGACTCTTTATTTAAATGAGTATTTTGTGGTTTTTTTTTGTTTTGTACTTACCCGTATTCAATTAATGCCAACCTGTCATCAGCTTAGGGTTCTTCATCTTGCCACCAAATGTTTTGCCTGCCTTCTTATGAAACTTGCAGTGCAGGAGGACTTAATGAATGAGTTTGATTTTTAACTATGATCGTATGTCTCTTTATACTGAATGAGGCTTAAGTTCATGCCTAAATATAAATACACGGTTAAGAACAATTCCCTCGAAGGAATTTGCTTTATTTTTTCATAACTTTTTAGTTGCTTACTCTTGGTGGCACTAAAGTGTTGATACAGTCATTCAAGATAATGCTAAGCTCTGTGATGTTCTCATCATTATTTGTGATTTTTGATCCTAAATCAATAAAATTAATTCATGGATGAATACAGAAAAATATTTTGATAGTATTGTCTAAGGATATTTTTCTTGAAAATTATTGCTATTCATATGGAAGATGAATAGGGGAATAAAATGAGTTGCAAACAAATAAGTGAATTAAGTGCTGTAAGAGACCCAACCCATGTTTTTAATTTTACACTTCAGTATGTAAAACTACATACCCAGAGCTTTTGTAACAGAATATTTTTTTGCTATTTTTGTTTCATAGTTGGCCAAATATTTTAGTTATTGATCAGAAATATATCAGACTCCAAGTAAAGCTACCATTAATCCTTGTACTGTTTGAAAAAAATCTGATGAATTAATTGAATGCTGTATTACCGCTTTTAGTAGTAAAAGGGAATGTTTTTCTGTTATTTGTTTGAGGTTTTTTTCCTTCTTTTATGTCCTGCTCCACAAATCACTGTTCTGCAAAATGCTTGTCATTTTAATTTGGAAAGAATTCTTCTAAGAAGAATTCAGCCCCAACATATCACAAACTATGGAAGAGATGGAACTTGGAAGGTGTCAACTGTTCCTTAGAAGGAAAAATATGCATTGGAAACTAATAGCAAATGTTCCACATTACGGTGCAAAAAAGCCCAAACTAGTTCTGCTGTGTATTCACCTCTCTTCCTTGGGTATTCTTCATTGGGATTTGAAAGCAGAACGGTCCTGGCATCGTGCAGCAGGCAGCGGTGACAGAGGAGTAAATGAGAGTTAATGATTGTTAGTTAATCAGTCTGAGTACCTTCAACTCCATCACAGTGGCAACATGAAGCTTTTGATGGAAAACTCTTCCAAGAAATATCCAGATTTCTCTTATTATATTTTGCATTCTTCATGCAGGGTCTGCTGCAACAATTAATTTTAACATCTACTTAATCCTATTAAAATAAGTCCTTGGAGAGTCCTCGAAGATCTGAGCCTGTGTTTAGGCTTAACCTATTTTGATGTTCATAGGAAGGATGACTGTATGTACTGAAGAGCTTTTTTGAATTGGGGTCTAGTAGTGACGATGGAATTAAAACATTTCCTTTATGAGTTGAGAGCTTCAGTGGTTTAACATAAGGTCATGGAATCATAGAATATCTTGAGCTTGAAGGGACCTGTAAGGATTATCAAGTCCAAATCCCTGCTCCATGCAGGTGTCATGCTGTCTGCTTCTCCTCTTATCCTTCCAGGATGTAAGTCTCTGGAAGATGAGACATTCTGGCATTGAGTTGCCACTTTTTAAATTCAACCACCAGTAATTTAAGTTCACATTTTTAAAGCAGACTTCTTGAATTGCTAGAAATGATGAGGTATTAGAGGCCATAGTATCCGTTCCAGGTTTGTCCACATTTAGTGTTTATAGCCACATAGTTAAAACCTCACATAACAGACATTTGCTAATATGTCTGTAGATGTTATCTATGGTTTATCTTTTTGTATAACTCTACAACCTTAATTAATATCTCCTATTTCAGAGATAGCTCATAAAATTTTATTTCTTCCTTTTTGCTTCTGTGGCCTTCACTGTTCTTGCATGAGTCCAGCAGATGTTTGCCTATTGCATCCTTAAATATCTTCTGTCATTTTAATTTGCTGTGATTCAATTTACTTCTCTTCTAGCTGTTATTACTAAAGTTTTTGATTATGATGCAAACTGTCAGAGCTGTTCACAGTAAACAGAATTGATTATTCTGTGATAGAGAAAATGTTGGAAGAGGATTAGTATATAAACCTGTAATCAGAGATCCTTCTCTTTATCGTTACCTATCCATGTCTAGATATTTAGTTATTTGTAACACAATTTTTGAAAATTGATCATTTTATAGATGAGTAAAAGGGCTTATGCTAGAAACAAAATCATTTGTTTTCTCCTGAGTGATGTATTAGATCCACAGCTGTCCCCATGTGTAAAGTCTTTATTCTGCCCCACATCTCTTCATTGTCTTCTAAGCGTGTTTGCACAGGAGCACACAGAATCCAAATAACAATAATCTGTGTGAAGAAAGTACACCAAAATACCTCAGGTGCTCTATTTAGACAGAATATGCATCTAAATGGATTTAGATGTAATATGCACTTTGGCAAAGCACCATGACTTTCAGACTTAAGTGTAGGAAGAATTATCAATGAAAAATAACCAAAGTTGGAGAAGACAAAGAAATACAGGTTGTGTCTTTGTGCATAATGAATTTGGAAGGAGATTTTACTGTAATATGTGATTTTATTTGGAATGCAAAATGCTTCAAAGAGCACATTCTGTTGACATTAGCATTACTAATAGAGGCTCTGTGTGTGGCATCTTCTGTCTCTGGTTCAGC
>NW_008631962.1:8780-37508 GCF_000691845.1 Merops nubicus
GCGTAGATGTGGAGAAGTCTACTTGGGAATCTCCCACCCAGCCTGCTGGTCACCCATATCACTGTACCTGGCACTTCTTTCTTCTACAATCACAGAGCTTTCATTAGAAACTGAGGATGGTGCCAGATCCACGGTTACCTTAGGAGAATGGCTCTGCAGCAGTACTTGACCCCGTGCGCAACCAAATTACCAAGTAGCATCTCTGAGACCCCAGTCTCCCAAGAGTGCTCAGCTCCCCGTGGCATAGACAACTCTCTGCTTTCCCTCAGAGACCCCCAAATTCACTTTTCCTCTCCTTTTCCCCTCCTTAGCTTCCTTGGTGTAGAAAATGAGCCTCTGCCAAAATCTGGACGATTTCCCAAATCTGCAGCTATCTTAAATGAGGTAGTGAACCTTTGGGAACAAACAGTAGGAAGCTTGAGAATGCAAGTCCATTGAATGGATCGTGTTCTTTTTAGGGAGCTATATAAATACACTTGGCAATATGATAATTTCTTCTGTCATACACACATTTGTGTGTGTGCTGTATGTCACACACGCTTAAATTGCAGAGCTAGATGTTGTCCCTTAGGGTGCTGCTTAAAATGTTAATAATCCTCCTATTTTAAAGGCTTTTGAGAGGAAAAATTCATAGTTTAAGTAGCATGTTAATCAAATGACAATTTTGTTACCTTTGTGAGGCCTTTGAATTCGATATTAAATCATAAATACTATTTCTTGTCCAGTTGACATACTTGTATATTTCTAGAAAAAAATCCTGATAGATTTTTTTGGAATGCTGTTGCTTCTGAGTGTGTATCACAGTGTGGAAGGCTAAAATCCCATTTAGCATTAATTGGCACGCCTTAAGTGAAGCCGGAGGATGAGTGGCAGTATCGGGGATGGCCCCGCCATTCTAATGAAGCAGCTTCTTTTCAAGTGATCTGCATAAAACATGGGTGCATCACTTGTGTTGCTATACTCTCAGTATTGCTGATGTTTCAAACTTTTCATTTAGAATTGAGTAGGCTATTATGAACTTCAGGTCACTGATCAGCAGACAAAAATAGAACTTAATTTATCGTCCTGAAAAGTAAAGTGTACACAGGATTCATCTGATGCTTCTGTTTTACTCAAGGAACAGTGATAGAGATGGTTCCGTGTTGTGAATCTATACAACTGTGGTGTGCATTGGGAAACTATCTGCATCTTGTAATGTTTCTCAGTTGAGATGATTACCTAGAATTTTTAATTTATTAAAATAGAAGACAACTACAAGAGAAGAATATATTAAGGTGAGAACTGGGTTATAATTTCTGAGGAAGTGTAAAGGATTTAGGTCATTCTTGTTTGTAGATAAGTAAGTCTGAAGAAATTGACTTGGGGATCCTAATTTACAGGAACTTGCCATTGAGTACCTGGTGGCTATGTGCCTGTGGCAAAGCATTTTTTTTTCCCCTTAAAGATAAAGCCTGTTAAAAAATGGAATTAAGTTCATTAAACTCCCTTAATGAATTATTTCTTATGAAGAGAATAGAAAACAGGATATGTACTTAATACAACTATAGAAACATCTTACACTTAAAGAAACAAGTTTTGCTTCAATCAGAGGGCTCACTGGAGTAATTTTTTTCATTATTCTAGTTACTGAAGACTGCAAAGGTTGGCTGGTAATGTGGGTTTTTTTAGTAAATACATTTGAGTGGTTTTAACAGAAGTCTTATTGCAGTTTCCAGACTTGTTTTCTGTTGTGTTCCTTTCTATTTGTGACCAAAGGAACACCCTTTTCTGGAAATACTGAAGAAATCAATTACTCACATGTAGAGCATTTAATGAATTGTAAGTCCTAGCTGTAGGAGTAGAACTGCTGTTGTTTACAGAGAAAGGAAGTTTTATACTTTGCTACTTGTACCACCAGTTTCTCTCTTTGGTTGTGAAGTGCTCTTGTGCATATGCAGAAGTGCACAGACATTTGGCCATCTGGGTTTCACTGATCAGACTCTGTCTGCTGCTCTGACAGATACTGACCTAAACCTGAAAAAGTGGCACTCTGTAAGAAGGTGGATACTCTGTCCTGCTCTGAAGTGTGCATGTGAATTCAAGAACTACTCTTTTGTGCAACTAAATATTTTATATGTCTCTCATCCATTAAGTCATTTATTTCTGTGTAAAGGCTGGCACCAGGTGATACTGATAAAAACAAACTGAAAGTGAGCAATCAAAGCACCATAGGTGCAGGTGCTCCAGCAGTAACTTTGTTCTCTGGAAAAATGATGTGACTTTGTAATGCTAGATCTAGCATGTCTGTTCAGTAAAGCAAAGTGACTCCTGTAGTTAAAAGTCCTCTAACAAAAATGAATGTTATTTGTTCTTGAGGGCTCTTTGTTTTTCATTGTCGGTCTATGCTACTTCTTGAAGTACCCAGGGTAGGTCGTACTTAGGAGCACTCTCTGTGTGTTTGTCTCTTAACTGTAAGGGAAGAGGGGAACAGGAGTTTACTTAATAAGGATGTTTACTGCCTTTTCTCAATGAGGCTTTTTTGTTGAAGAATGTGTTGGAGGCTGAGCTGTTCAGACCTTGGCAGTATAAATATATATATACCCTGAGCTCCCATTTAATTGATGGAAAAGAACTCTTAACAGTATTTTGGTTTGAGAATCTTCACAAGATGTGACAGAAGCTCAACCTATTATCCACCTTGTCCTGTCTGTAATCTTTTACCTCATCTGCCTATCCAGCTCAGATTCAGTGCCTTATCATTCCCCTTGCTGCATGCTGCTGACCCACAGGGTCTGCTTCAGTTCTGATAGGGGTCAATCAGTCATGGGATGGATTGCTGACTGCACTGCAGGAGGTTAAAATGTTTCCCGGGGTTCGTTGGTAGGATGAGAGAAAGGAGGCAGGGGAAGTCTAAGGTACATACATTAGTGCAGAATTTCACTCAAAGGGGTATTTTAATTTAAATACCTCTATTAAGAGTTTAATAGAGTTGTAGCTTCTATCCCCACCATGCTGACATGTAACTATTTTTCTCCCTTGTCCTTACTGTTTACACTCATTTCTTTCCACCTAATGTCTTTTTCCTTAGGATTAATAGAGATACAGTTGAGTTGCTGCATATCTTTTGTAGGAATTAAAATCATAATAGGAAATATTTTTGCTTTCAGAAGCAAGTACATGGTAAGTGTTTAAAAACGAAAGAGGAATTTGAAGTCTTCAAGGACAACTGTGTGAGAGCAAGCAGTATGCAAAGTTGTCAGTACTTGTATGAATAAGATGGAAGCAGTAAAGGCATGGGCAAAGAATAAACATTCCTCATTCCTCCTTGAGAATAGTGCCAGTCACCCCTCACTGAAAAGAAACCAGGAATGAAATTGAGCTTCACTGTAGAAGAGAGAGGTGAAATAATAGGCAGTACAGAAATTGCAACTTGGAGGTAATTGTGAGACTGTATGAAAATGTAGCGGCAGATGTTGAGAGAGGCATATAAATTCTACAAAAGAAGTACAGAAGACCTAATAAAGAAGCCTGGCAAAGAGTCACAGAAACACTTGTAACATTCCTGTAAGCAGGTTAAAAGAATTCTTTAGATTAATACTTCCTGATAGGTTCATGCTTTCTCAAGGCCAAATCTAAGATTCCTATTATATGCAGAAAATAGTTTTTTGTATGCTCCTCATAAATAGCAATGATTTCTGTGTCAAAGAAATACCGATTCTATCCTTAGCTCCCACTCCAAGCAGAAACCATGTGTAAAACCCCAAGCATTAACTGGCAGTCTGGCTCAAATGGGTAAGCAAATCCCTCAATGCTAGCACAGTAGCTTACTATTTTCAAAGTTTATTTTAACTGTTGAATAATCTCATACACATGCGTAAGTGCATGCATACATTTATGCTTATACATAGACCCCTTAAGCAGTTAAAACGCAGTTCTGTATAGGAGACTGATTTGGGTCCTATTCCTGTATCCATTTTTGAGGGTATCTGTTACTCTTTGCACTAACAGTTAAATTGAGAAGCAAGCATGGAATTTGACGTCCAAGTGCCTTCCTTAGTGTAAATAGCCAAATTCTGACCAACTATAAGAGAATGGCAGGCTGGCATAGAGGATTCAAAGTGATTTGCTCCTGCAAAGCCTGCGTGTCTGTGCAGTGGTGGGGTACGACCTGGGAGGTTACAGAGTGGAGTGGGGGGCTGCTGGACGTTTGCCGGTCCTCTGCCTTGTTTGGCACAGGACGTCGGAGGTAGATCCTTAAGGAGAATGCATTCACACTTAAGTTTGAGTCTTCCGTTATAGGCGCTGCCTAGTATTCCTCTGCCTAATGTTACCCTTTATTAAAAATTGATTCATACACCTTTCTGTAATATTTGAGAGCTCTTTACTCAACTCTTCTTCTTCTGAGGATAGAATTTTGAGTTTTTATGTTATGCACCTGTGAGAACTAAACTACTGATAATTCCTGAGTCCCCCGTGCAAAGCCAAACCTGTGCAGTTGGCTCTATTGCTCAGCTCCAGCTGGCTAAATTCACTGCATTTATGGCAACTCATACCATATGTTAGAGTTCCTATTTTGCAGCTTTAGGCTGCGTCTTTAATGAGTTCTATCTCTCTTCAGTTCATAAATAAAAGACCATCCTTTCTTTTGTAGACAGGAGCACCAGTTACACATTACAGTAGATGAATCTTGTTACACTGTAAATCCATTGTAGGCAAAGAGATTTTCAATTATTGACTAACCAAATCAGTTTATTTTGTTTCAGCGTATTGTAGTGTAATACATTGGCAAACAACATCAAATAGGAATTGGCCTGTAGCCTTGAAACTTCTACTTTCACTAGGAGCTCCTACTTTCACTTTTTTTTCTTTTTTTTTTTTTTTTAAGTGCTGCTTTCCTGGGGTATTTTTAATGCAACCCAGGCAGTGTTTTATTCTCTGTTCTTATCTGTCCTGGTAGGTCTGTTAATTTGCTGTCTGTTTCTTTCCCATATGGGGCTCCATGTCATGGTTGCCTTACATTTCAGTAAGTCTGTAGTTCTGCAAAGAGGCCAAGAGGTAAGATGCTGTTGCCTCCATCAGCTTTTCATTGATATCCATGACGTTCTGTGTGTGAATAAGGATCTGTCTAATGCCTTTTACAGGATCAAACCTGGAGCTTACCCTTGGAATAGAATTTGGGTTTTGTGAGTGCATTTCCTTTTTCTAGACGGACAGAGTAGAGGCTGTTTTTGCAGCTGACGTATAAGTAGCTCTGTAGGTCCTCTACAGAATATTGCAATGTGGTTATCTTACATGCTGTGATCCACAGAGGGGATAAGCTCCATCACTTCCTCAATCCAGCTGCTGTATAAATTAGCCAGGAGTTCAGGGATTTAAAAGCTGTCTCTGTGGTAGGTGTGTCTATATATATACATATATATATGTATATGCACATACATTTTATAGTGTGTGTGTGTATAAGAAATGCAGTTCATGATGTCCTCAGTTATTTGGAGTTCATTTTGTATTTACAGACTCTTGCATTTTATACGCAAATGACTCATTGTACATTAGAAAAGGAATATATTAATTTGATTAATTTCTTACCTTATTTAAATCTTATGAAATGTCACCTGCCATTCAATCTACTCAGCAGTTATAGCAAAACAACAAACATTACAAAGAGGTGAAGCATTAAATTTCTTCTAATAAGAAGGCAGATATGACAGGTCTCAGTTTATGCACACAGACATTGCTGAGTGTGGTGAAAATATGGAGATATATTTTCTCCCTTCACAAAAGTTATTAGAATAAAACCTTTGGTTTTAAATGCATAGCTGAAAACGTGTTTTCCTGTGTCGCAGAAAACAACCCCAGAACTCTATAAATCTTCTGGTGAGACTATGAACGAGATTTGATATTTTAATAGGTAGAAGAAAAATGAAGTATAGGAGATCTTGAAAGTTTGGTGAAGTTATTTTGTTGTTGGTTGGGTTTTGTGGTTTGTTTGGGTTTTTTTTTTTTTTTTGTTTTTTTTTTTGTTGTTGTTGTGCTTTGCTGTGGGCTTTTAGGAATTTGGGGTTTGAAACCTGATGTCTGTTGGGAAGAAATAAACTCCTTCATGCCTTCATTACAAGAAAAAGTAAAGTATTGTATCCTAATCTGTTCCCTGGGGCATCCAGTGGGTAGCCTGTGAGTTCCATTGCTACAAGAAGGCTTCTCCCAGCCATCATTAGCCATCTCATGCTTTGCTCTAGAATGTCTGTTTGAATTGACCTTCTTTTCTGTGAAAGAAAGGTGATTTTAAGTGTCAGTCAGGTATTTAGGGCTTAAAGGTCAAGTCTGTTTATCATACTCATTTAAACTGGGCAGATAAACTATTCTATGCCAAAGCTTTGCTTACAATGTCATAGGTGACTACAGCCTTCCTAGGAATTTTGTGAAACGTAACATTTGTATCTCAAAATATTTCCTGAGACTGGCAAGTCACAACATGAATTAGCATTTAAGCTCCATCTGTACATATATAGAGATTTGTGATGAAATATAAAACACAAGTGGTGACTGAAAAATTCTCATTTTTGTTAAGAAAGTGATTCTAGGTCTGTGAGTACTTTGTGCTTTTTTTTTTTTTTTTCCCTGGAACAATTTACTTGTATCACAGAAACGATGAGACAGGTTAGAATGACCTTGAGTAGAATAAATGTAATATTTCCTTAGTTAAATATGCATTTGAAAAAATGCATTTCAAAAACTATTCCGTATGAGAGTAATGTCTACCTAGAGTAATAGTTTTGTTATTAATGGCTTTAGACTATATTATATAATTTAATTGATGTTTATAAATAGCTTCCTTCCCTGTGGTTATGAAATATAACATTTACCAAACTTCTTCTTTGATGGAATTTACATATGGCACATCATGATGATTAAAAGCCAGCCGTCTTTTTCACAGCATGGCAAGAAATAGGATTTGATTTATCTTCGTTGCTCGCCTACCGCTTGCTGTGACTGTACTTTTGAAATTTGAATATTCTCATTTTTCAAAAGGAGCTTGTTATGGAAAGTATTATGTAAATGTCTTTTATGCTTTGTTTTTAGCTTTCTATGTAAGAACTAGTCACATTAATGTGATGAGCAAATAAAACAGGAAGGTGGGAGTGAAAAGTCTTCTTAGCCAAACAGATTTTTGCCAAAAGATCCAGATTCCTACCTCAGAATCTGAAAGACTTGAAGTACAGTGTAATATGGATAGTGTGTATTATGTCCCTTTCAGGTGAACTGTTTAGCAGCTGATGAATGAGTGTCTGGAAAATGAGTAATTTCTGGACTTCTGCTCCTAACCTTCTGTAGATCAGTGCAAGCACAGCGTGGTTTTCTAAGAGAAACAACAGAGCACAAGCCTGTTGAATGTGGGCAGACAGATTTCTTCTTCTGCCCTCCCTCCTCATGCTCCCCTCTTGCACCGGCCTTCTCAGTAGCAGTGTGGTGAAAGGTCCACACCTCAGGCTAGTCTGGCTGTGAGGTGATAATCTGTACAGGACGGAGATGCAACAGCGTGTGTCTGCTACAGCAGAGTACCTTTTGAAAGAGTAGAGATTGTGTATTCCTGTTGCATCTGCTCAGGTTTTAGCACTTTCCCTTTTAATGCTGGCCTTCCCTACAGAAGAGATTTGATCAAGATATTCTTCAAAATTCTGTGCCATGCTGGGCAAGGCTAGTATAAACCTCTTGTCTGCCACTTTCTAATTCTTTTTAAGCAATTAAGCACCTGCTGATTTACTGAGGTTACACTAGGATTTTTACTTTGATTTTTCTCCATATTTTAGCTCAGTTCTTTTTTTTTTCTATTGTTCAGTTCAACAAGGGAGTTAAAACTAATTTGACTGTCCTCCTTTCCCCTCCTTATGAGACAGCCTGTGCCTACTTAACACCTGTTTATTAGTAGAATGAAAATAAAGACAGATTAAAGGTACTCAGTGCTGTGGTTTAGAAAACCGCATACAAAATGAAGTACCAGATTCAAACAGATTATTGTCTAAAACTACACACAACTCAGAGACTTAATTGGAGCTTGCGCCAAAGGTTTGAAACGGGAGGTGCACAGTGGATGATTCACATAAAATAGATTGTTTTGCTTGTTTGGTGGGTGGTGGTGTTGTTGTGGAGGTTTCTGTTTTTGCTGTAAAATGTGTCTACCTCCTAAAAAACTTGCAAGGCATTTGACGTGTAGAGAAAAAGGATTAAGTATACCAAGGCCAAATAAAGTAATGTATGGCTCTAACAGTCTGAACTGGTGAGTGTGAAGAAATTTGTCCTCTATAAGAAGCCATCCTACTTTGTTACATTATTAGAAATAAGAGGAAGCAATCATATCCCTAATTTTTAATAAGATATTTCATACACTTGTAATTTTTCTTTGCCAGATTTTAGACCTGAGTATGTGAAAATGAGTAATTATCAGTTCTAAAAATAACAGATAAAATGATTCCAGAAGTGGAGCCCTGCTGGGGCTGTAAAGCTGGTTAAGATAGGGTTTTTCTTGGAATGCTCTCAGGTCCTGCCCCACGAGATGCTGTACGTCCTTAAATCCTGTTGGATCTGAATGGTAAAAAGGATTAAATGTTCTGCAAGGAAGAGTAAATTACTTCCTGTCTCAGCAAGAATAAACATTTAAAACTAGTGCAAAATGTATTTTTCTTGCTCTGTGCATTGTTATAAATGCTGTTTGTTGTGGTAAACAATATATACAAATAGATTGTAACCACATTACCACGACTGAAACTTGTTTTGCTAGCTGTAGGAGAAAAAAAAAAAAAAAAAAAAAAAAAAAAAGAGGATTAGATAAGACTTCTTGGGATTTAGTTTATAAACTGTAAACTGTGGCAAATCTCCATTTAAATAATTCTGGAAGAAAGAATGATACTCCTGAGTTTCAAATTCAGAAGTTTCTCACTTGCTAGGTGGGTCTGCAATAGTGAAATCGTGCTGTTTCCAAAGAGCTATTCAGCAACAGGCTGCTCTGTCTTGAGTACAAAGGGCTTCCAATTTCTAACATGGTGATTGTAGACACTATATATTTTTCCTTTATTTTTTCAGTTACCCAGCAGTAAAGAAGTTAGTAATTAACCAAGAAAATATGAGGTGAACTATTCAAATAATTAAGCTAGGAAATAGTTTACAATTTATTATTTAACACACAATTTCAAGTTTCAGTGAAGACTGCATCAAGCTGTTGTTTGTGTAATGGGGAATTATATCAGACAGATGTCATTTAAATAATTTTCTGTATCCAAAGGATGCACTATAAGGAAAAGAAAGCAGTATAAATTATTTATGGCTGATCTTTCATAGCCCTGAAGACATATGGTAACAAAGAGAAAAAACATTTTCCTGCCTCCACTGTAGTTTGGTAAGATGATTGTTAGGATGCTGAGCTGAAGAGCATTCAATTTCTGTGCAGATATTTTGAAAGTTGTTATATAATGCTAATATTTAAGCTGGGATAAATATCTTTTTATTGCAATCATACTTAATTTTTGTTGAAACATAAAAAACAGCTTATCTTTGTCTTGCAGAACAGAATATAATTTGTATTTACCATTACTGAGGAATGCTGTAATTATACTTGTGAAGATTAAGACACTGATGAAAAACGAGGGGCCTTCTCATTGCTCATGCCAGGTAGGGCATAAACTACACCACCGTGTTCATGTTGCTCCTCTGCTGAGCTTAGACATGCCCTGTTCTAATAGAGAATTTCTGTGCCTGCTTGCCTGATCTTCTGCTAAGCAGAAACCGTTGCTGCAGTATGTCTGATAATTTTGGGCTTTTGTATGTAAGAAACAATTAAGTATGTATGTGGTCTCATGACAGCAGAAGTAGTGAAAAACAGATGGCTTCAGTTTATCCCTACAGTAGGTACCCAATGAGCAGAAGTGAGTTATATTTTACATTGTTCTCATAAATCTGTTTCACTGCACTTACTCAGGATGTGGCTAGGTTCAGAATACCAGTAGCAAAAACTATATAAACAAAGCAAAAAGAAAAAAAAAAAAAAAACACCCAAAACCAACCCCCCCCACCCACACACAAAAAAAAAAAAAAAAACAAAAAAAACAAACCACATACCTTGTCTGTCTAATTTTGAATTAGTTGGATAATTGTTAGATTTGGGCAGTGTATCTTTTAACATCTGCATAATGCTATTTAAAGAAAAATAGTGCCTAGCTTAGTCATAGTATGGATTCATGGCAGTCGACATCTATCCTGACTCCCTCATATGAATGTATCCCTCATATCCCTCATGTGCAACAAAGTGGTTTTTATTTCATTGCTTTTCATTGGGTTTGAAGCCTTGAGTGCTCTGACCTTAGGGATACTTGGTTCAGTCTGGGATGCTTGGCTAAGATGAGACAGGTTTAGCCTGTGGCTGAGCGTCAAGGCAGATGCGTGCCAAAGAGACTCCTGCCCGAAGAAAATTCATAGTGGAGAGCTCTGTACAGAGTAATTAAGTGTTTAGTGGTTGGGCAGGTGTCAAAGCTGCTACAGGTCTCATTTGTTTACTGTACATATAAGACACAGAATTGTTAAGGAGGCAGAGAGGAACGAGGAAATAGACCTATCCTGCTCTTGGAAGCATATGAGATACTCTAATAGCTGCTAGCCATTGCTGCATTGGCAGAGGTTATCTCTACCAATTTGTTGTAAGAGTCTTGCACTGCAGTTTTTGCAGACCAAAAAACCACAGCTTATGTGCAAAGCAAGGAGTTTATTGTTAATCTAACTGAAATCTTAACACTCTAATTGAATGTTACTGTTTGAGCTCTATTACAAGCAAATAAAGAAAAACCACCATATTACAGAGAAAGTCTCCATAATAATACATTTAAAAATGTTATATACACTTCCTAATAACTTCCTCTTTGCTCTGATGTTATACTTGCCTTCCAGTTTCTCTCTGGGGCCTTGACAGCTTCAGTCGTGCTCAGGCAGGAACAGAGGTGAGAGTGGGTTGCAATGAGTCAGCAGCAGCCTAAGCCCTTTACTGGGACGAGTATGTTATAAATGCTTTCCCCCCGACCCCCCTCTATTTTTCCTTTGAGGCTGATTTGACATTGTGTTGTAACATGCTGTACACCTTGCTCTTTCTTCACTGGTTTTCAGTTCCACATTACAACCTTGATGATACGTTTTGCAAATGTTAGATGCTTGTTCTTTTTTCTCTTATGATCCCGTTCCCAAGATTGCACCCTTTCATGACCAGAAATTGACTACTGAAGATTTTTGTGGAGTCGTGGGTTTTCTATCTGTACTTTGACCTCTGCTATAATTTCATGCCTGTTCTCCTCTATGCTGCATTTTTATGCTAGATACAAATAGGGACAGTCTTTTTAGAAAGGCCTGTTGTGATGGGACAAGGGGTGTTGGCTTTAAACTAAAGGAGGTGAGATTCTGACTAGCTATAAGGAAGGAATTTTTTACACTGAAACACTGGAAAGAGGTTGCCCAGAGAAGAAGCTCCATCCCTGGAAGCATTCAAGGTCAGGTTGGACAGGGCTGTGAGCACCTTGATATCTAGTTGAAGCTGTCTCTGCCCACTGCAGGGTGGGATGGACTGCAGGGGACTAAATGGCCTTTAAAGGCCCTTTCCAACCCAAACCATTCTATGATCCTGTGGTTCATAGAGAGCTTGCTATACGCAGAATAAAAACTAACTACTGTTGTCCGTTACAAAAATGTACCAAAATTCTTGTGGCAGTGGAGTTTACACCATACCATTGTGCAAATCTAAGCCAAATCACGTCGGGTAGGAGTTACCTGATAATTAGAGATTTGTTGTTAGAGCTTGTTATGCTAAAATAATACTATAGGGAAGCTTAAAACAAGCCTAGACAAAAGCTGAGGTGTCCCCATCTCGAGGCCTTGCAGAGTTAGTACAAAGCTTGTGGCCTGTTATTAACAGTGGCAACAACTTTACTGCATTCTATTGCACAGCAGCTTAGTTACTTGAAGCCAGTGTTGCCGTTCAGTATTACTGTTCATATGATCTCATCATATAATCACATTGTTTTTTTTAATTCTCTCTGGCAATTTTGGGTGTTGTTTTTCTACATCTGGGATTCCAGATTGTATTATGATTGTCCTCATCCTATTATTAAAACTCTAGATAGAAGGGCAACCCAGGAATATGTCTGCTGTGTTTTAAATATTTTGAGGGTAGGTTTGGTTTTGGTTTACCTTAATAGCTCCAGCTAAGTCATGGTTGTAATACCTCTGTGGAGCCTGAAGGAAGTAATTGGGTATTTGGGATAGCCTTCACAGTGGTTTCAGACGCCTTAAGCTGACCATCAGCTGGGCTAGAGCCCTGTCCCTTCCCCCCCAAAAAAACAAGCCAAAACCTCCCATTGTGGTATTTCTCTAATATGCTTGGCAAAACTACCTAGACAGAAGCCTAAAACAAGCCTTTACCAACACAGTTTAAATTGCCCAGTTATATCAAACACTTTTTCAGGATGTGTAGCTCAGTGCAACCCAACATGAGGAGGAAATGCCTCTTGAAGTTAATAGGACGTATCTGTGAGCCATTCAACCACTTCTGTGTGAGGCATTCCAGTACAGCATGGTTGGTAGGAATTACAACAACCTGGAGAAGCATGATGTGATACAAAATGCCTGGGAGGGCTATGGCTTCAGGATTAGCACCTTGTGTATGATCAGTATAAAAAGGTATGTGCCCCCTTAGAAGATGTTCATTAGCTTCTTTGTGTATGTTGGGCCAAGGGCTGAGCCAGTTGTCATTTTAAGGGATTTCTTGCAATGAATCTATGTGTTCTGGAGGTTTAATGCTTGGTAAGTGAAATTATAGATTTAGAGGGATTATGCGCTTATGGGTAAGGAAGCTGTAGAATAGGAAAAATACTTAGAAAAGATCTTTTCTGTCAAATAGGCTGGAAATTAAGATGACTGAGGTAGGAATTTAACATAAAGGACTTAAAAAATACAGGAATGTTAAATTAATCAGTCCTAAATAAAAAGTAACAAATTTTACGATACAAATATATAGGTTCTGAATGGTGATTTGTTGGTAATTTAGGAAATTGAAAAATTAGGGAACAACAAAAGGGAATACTTCTTCAGATTATTCGAAGTGAAATTTTTACAACTTGTTGCTATAAAGTATTGTGGATGGCTGAAATCTGGATGCATTGAAACAATATAAAACAGATAATGGAAATGAAAACTATCAAGGGTTTCTCAAGACACTCACACACACAAAAGCTTTTTGTTCCAGGTAATCCTTAGACCTCAGACTATGTGAAAGCTACTTGAAGCTATGCTGTTCTTCAAATCCTCCAATCTGTAGCTGCTTGCCACTTGTTGGAGACTAACAATTTCCTGTTCACAGGGAGTAAAAATTAAGATGAAGACAACTATTCTGAAAATGGCCTAGGTACCTGCCCACAAAGAAGAGCGAATTACAAGATGGCCCACTTAGTGGATGAGGGAAAGGCCGTGAATGTTGTCTACCTGGACTTCAGTAAAACCTTTGACACCATTTCCCACAGCATTCCCATGGAGAAAATGTCTGTTTGTGGCTTGGATGGGCAAAAAACAGGCCCAAAGAATGGTGGTGAACAGAGTTAAAGTCAGTTAACTGATCACAAGTGGTACTCCCCAGTGCTCAGTATTGGGGCCTCTTCAGTTTAACAACTTTATCAATGATCTGGATAAGGGCATCAGAGGTGTAACACCAAGTTAGGTGGATGTGTTGATCTGCTTGAAGGTAGGGAGGCTTTACAGAGAGACCTGCACAGGCTGGATCAATGTTCCGAGGCCAATGGCATGAAGTTTGACAGGGCCAAGTACCAGCTTGTGATCCACTTAGGTCACAACAACTCCATGCAGTGCTACAGACATGGGGACTAATGGCTGGAAAAGTCTCTGACCGTAAAGGGCCTGGGGTGGTGATCAACAGCTGGTTGGATTTGAGCCAGCAGTGTGCCCAGGTGGCCAAAAAGGCCAACAGCATCCTCACTTGTATCAGAAATAGCATAGCCACAAGGACCCTTCACTACAAGGCAGATGCTGGAGTTCTGAAGCACTTCCAAAGAAGAGCAGTGAAACTGATGAAGGATCTAGAGAACAAGTCACATGAGAGCCTGCTGAGGGAACTGAGGGAAGCAATAGAACAAGAGGAGGTGGCTTAAAGTTGTGCCAGGGAGGTTTAGTTTGAATATTAGGAAATAGTTCTTCACCAAGATGGTTGGGTGCTGGAACAGGCTGCCCAGGGAAGTGGTTGAGTCAGAAGCCCTGGAGGTATTTAGAAGACATGTAGACATGGTTCTTAGTAACATGGTTTAGGGGTGGACTTGGCAGTGCTGGGTTTATGGTTGGACTTAATGTTTTTAAAGGTCTTTTTAGACTTGAAAAATTCTATGATTCTATGAAAATTTAGACCTTAAGATTCTCCACTCTTTTTTGATTAACCCATATTTATGCCATATTCCAAGCCTTATCCTTTGTTTTGTAGCCCTTATTCCCTCTCCACAGAGGCCACGTTCACCATATAGTGTGGTCTCTAGTTTCAGCCCTATGAAATGTGAGTACTCCTTTTTTGCCTGCCATTTTGCCAAATGTTAGTCTTACTCATAACTGTATAAGTGACAGTTAAATTACTGATGATAATGGACTTAAAAGTATCCATCGTTCTTTTGAAAATAAACAGCATGACTCCCTTGGTTTAGGGGGGAAAAAATGCCACAAAACATTTGTGAAGTAGGCCAGCATTCCCCAAGGAAGAAAAAGGAATCTTTTTTCTACGTTTTTAGAATATTTTCACAGGGGCTGAAGTCTGTAGTATCTGGGTTTCAGTCTTTGGCACCTATTGCAAGTTTAATGAAGTGGGTTTCCATTTCATTTTAGAAATGACTGCCAAAGGTAAGTCTTGGATAGGAATAATTTTTTCTTAAGTAAGCTGGGACACATCAATGCGTGTGGGTTGAAGCAATTTGTACTATTAAACTTTTATGCAGTGTCTTTGAAAGCAGAAGAATTTAGAGGCATGTATTTTATTTTCTGCCATGAGCCGCCTCCTTTTGGCAATTAGCTGACTCTATCTACTGCAATCAATGAACTTGATAAAGAATAATTATCCACATCTGTGTTTTTAATGTACTTTGCGTTACTTGTGTGTTTGTTATAGGTGCATGGTATTGATGTTTGTACTATATTAAACACAGGGAAATTAAAAGCGTGAGCTGGTCTTTATTAATAGTGTTTTAACTGTATTGGACAGGGATTTCACTGTCACCAGGAGAGCAGAAAAATTCCTCCAGTACAATGATTGGCTAGCAAGGCATCATTACTGTGTGTTTCGGTGCTGGCAATTACAATTCAGACAATTATTATTAGAGGAATAAATTATAAGCTGTAGGAGTTAACTTGTCAGTTGCATATGCAGCGTATTACTTATGCTTATCACTTCTACCAAAAAAGAAACAAGAAGGATCAGTAGATATCAGGTTAAGAGCTGTGTTGAAAATACAAACCAGTGAATATTCAGAGACGTATGCAGGGGTACGGTGCATTCAGCTTAGGCACAAAGCTAGTCTGATTAACCCCCTTCTACAGATGATGCCTGTGAACTGTCAAATGATCAGCTGTAGATGAAAATACTAATCCATCAAATAAAGTGCTTAATTTTCTAGACAATAAACTTTTTCCTTCCTTTGATAGCTGCCATTCACAGCAGGCACAGATAGGCTTGGCTGCCAGCGCTAACAAATCCTGGGTCTGCATGGAAAAAGTGAGAGGAAGGGCAGGATTTGGCTGTATGGTTTTGCAAAGAGTTTCTTAAATCTTTGGACTTCATGCAAAGCTTGTAGCAAGCTAAGGTTTATAAATGTTGAAATGCTATAATTGTTGAAAAGTTTGTATTAATCTTGAAAAATTGCTTTTGTCTTTTATTTGTGAAACTGTGCAATGTTAATTAAAACTGCTGTTTTAAGGTATCTGTAAATAAAGAAAAGCTCCTTTTAAAAATCAAGAGTATGTACTAATCTTGCAGTACATACTTAAATATACCTGACTTCCAGTCTTGCGAGTTTGGGCATGGAGATGGAACCAAGTGAAAAATACTTGCAATAACCTGTGATGTTTCTGTTCCCCATTACTGAGATTTAGGAGCTTGCAGAGTTGTTCTTTCATGCTGAAGTGGGGCAGGTCATTAAAAGCAATTGCTTTGGGTAGCTGGATTTTTTTTTTTTTTTCCCTTTCTTTCTTTCTTTCTTCTTCATGCTCCCTTCTTGCAAAGGCAGAGATCTAAGAGCTCCTCAAGATGTACTGCTACTGGGCAAAGTCACGGCTGGAGGTGCTAAGCATGTCATTCTGATCTTCATCGTTAAGCATAATCTTTAATTATGGGTTTAGTATGTTGTTATGCCTTTTTCTTGTAGCTCACATTTATTTTTAAATTACTTTTTTTAATAACTTATGTCTAGTGACAAAGATAGCTCTGATTAATGGCCATGATATCCCTTATATGGGGGGCACACACATTATTTGGGTAATGTCAGGACTAGGGGGAATGGGGCAAAGCTGGAAGAGGGTAGATTCAGACTGGATTTGAGGAAGAAGTTCTTCCCCATGAGAGTGGTGAGACCCTGGAATGGGTTGCCCAGGGAGGTGGTTGAGGACCCATCCCTGGGGGTCTTTAAGGCCAGACTGGATGAGGCTCTAGACAGCCTGATCTAGTGGGAGGTGTCCCTGCTTATGGCAGAGGGGTTGGAACTGGGTGATCCTTGTGGTCCCTTCCAACCCTGACAGATTCTGATCTGTTTTTAGCAGAGGACTTAGTAGTGTTGGCTTAAGGTTGGACTTGGTGATCTTAAAGGTCTCTTCCAACCTAAAGAATTCTATGATTCTATGATTATTCAGAATCAAGATGTTTTCCACCCACTGATTTCTGCTATCCTCAAGACTTTTCAGGGAGATCCAGTACTAAGCCTAAAAGGGTCTTGGTAAGCATCACAATTTCCCAATGCAACTGAAACTTTGCTGAAATAGTGGTTGCTCCACAGCTTGGCCAAGTAGTAAAATTCTGGGTTTGATGTGCAGGCCCCTGATTCAATATGCATATGCTGCCTCATTTTCTGGTTCCCAGGAGCTCTTTCTTTGCTTCTTTGCATAGCATCTAAGTTTTTAATTGAGTCCTTTTGCCTAATTTCTGCAGCCTCTGCCTCCAGAGATTTCTGGCCCAGTTGCCCACTTACACACCTCATCAGACATACAGTACTGCTGACACCACTTTTCGTACCATTTTCCTGTCACACCCTTCTCTGCCCCTCTATTTTGGGCTTTGTTTTTGCCATGGTATAATTCCACATGTGAACATGTCTTCACAATTCCTGTACATCCCTTTCTCTTTTCTCTTCTCTTCTCTTCTCTTCTCGTCTCTTCTCGTCTCTTCTCTTCTCGTCTCTTCTACCTTCTCCCTAGCAATCTTAAGCAAAACTTAAGGTGATAACTGCTACTTCCATGAAGGGGTTGCTGATGTGTGTTAGTTGCCAGGATCTTCTTATCAGACTGTTAAGAAAAATTACTTCCTGTCACATATGCAAGCATGCGTAGTTAGTGCTTGTCCTTCCTTGTTCTTGCTCACTTGCCTGTCCTTACTTCTGTGCTCCCTGTGGTTATAGTCTATTCAGGATATAAACCCATGTTTGTACATCTGTTAGCACAATAAGGGTATAGACCTGATCAGAGCTGTGTGCACTTACAGAATATAATCTGGGAAGTAATTCTTTTAGGCCACTTTTCTCAGCAAGATATTGAGTGAATAACTAAAGTCAATTATTTTCATTTCCATTGATGTATTTTTCAGGTTCTGTAGTCTTTAACTGTATAGAGAAAAAAAGGGGAGGAAGAAGACGGCCATGCAGAAATCAAATGTGTTTGGGAATAGCATTTCAAAATTTTGATAGTTACAGAAGACAGAGGAATATTTAAATAAATGAGACCTCTGTTTGCTTCTGTGGTGGTGGGGGTAGCACAACACAAAACAACAACAAAAAAAAAACCTCCACATACTTTTAAGCTGCTTGTTATGCTAAAGAATTGGCAGGCATATTAGAACAGAACTTAGCATTTATTTTTTTTTTATTAGGCAATAGCTAGCAATTTATCATGTTAAATGCTAATTAAAATATATACTTTTAGAAACTTTAAAAAAAAAAAAATTGTAATAAAATCTCAAGGCCTAGTGTCATTGAAATGTTACTGATGGCCTGACCAATTGTTCATGTAAGTTCAGTAAATATTTTTGCTCTCTGACTATCTCACGCTATTTGCTACACTCCAGTGCCCAGCAGCATACTAGTGTGGCTCCAGATATGACTGATAGGAGCTGAAAATTGGTTACAATGAGTTTCATCAATTTAAAGAAACTGGTATTATGTCCAACAATGTGGAAACGTAAATTGACAGCTATCATTTCAACTATAGGCCATTCAGCTGAACAACTAACTTCTGGAGAAATTAATTTTCTTCCAACTGGCTTTGCTTACAGTTTTAGGTACTACAAGAGTGGAATACATTTCTCCAACTGTAATTTAGCAGAAACATAGCATAAAATAAGCCTGTGTAAGACTGACAAGTAAAGTTACCAGATAAAACCTTTACGTGGAAGGCAGTAGCCCTGTGCAGTTCTAAGCAGCCAGGCTCACAAGTGCTGTAACGGCACTGGGAGCACTCTCTGTTTTGCTGCATGTGTATGTGCTGAGACTTTTTGTCTGGCTGGTTTTTAAGCTGGGGCTGTTAGTTCTTGCACTGAATTTAGGACTGATAACCTGATGTGTCTGTCCTTTAGTAGGTTCCCACCCAAACCTGTAAATGAAGGGTAATTTGTTGCCTGTGAAACTGTGCAGTGTTGTTCGTAACCAAAGGGAAATTTTAAGGCTTTTAAGTGGTGGTGGCTCAATCAGGAGGAAGAATCAAGCTGTGATGTTATGTGTAATGTCTTACTTGTCCAATGTTATCCTAGATGAGTGTTTAGGATCACAATGGTGTGGTGTTTCTACTTTGATTTTGCTCATTTCTTGAAAGACTTTGAAGGAGATGTGGCATGTTCTTCTGACACAACTTTAGTTTGTAATAAAATCAATATAAACAACATAATATTATCTCTGTTTTACAAATGCAACATTTAGTGCCTTTGTCTAGTCCCTTGGTTTTTTAACATTTTTGGGTTTATTCATTTATTATTACATTTCCTCCTGGAATGTCAGGGACAGAAGTAGACTGACTTTTTTTTTTTTTTTTTTTTTTTTTTTTTTTTTTTTTTTTTTATAATGACTTGTTCTATGCTACAGCTTTCTCTGTAGGTCTGGATAGACCTATGGAACTTTACAGAATATATTTGCTATTGAATATAAATGACTCTTGCATTGTAAATAGGGCCATAATGCAACTGACAATGCAATGAATATAAATCATGCTGATATAGTACCTCATATTTTATGAAAATCTTAGATAAATGGATTTAATGAGTACTTGTCTTAAAATTATTGGTGTGCACTATTAAAACCAGGAAGTTATTTTAGAGAGAATTCAATACTAGACCAGCTTTCATCAAAACAGTGGGAAAAAAAAAAAGAAATCAATTATATAGTGGTCATATTATCTTTCAAGTATGTCCAATAAAGTCAGCTAATGGATATAACTTATTCTGGATGACATTACTGTTTAAATGTACTGGAATGTACTTAAACACAGGAAATACTAAAACAACTAAAATTTCACTTAGTATGAAAATTCTCAGTTTATTAATGTATAAGCAGCCTAAACTGAAATTTGAGTTCTGTGGAAGACTATGTGGATTTTCTTTCTCCTGAAGAATTAAAAAAAACCCTATATATAGGTAGCTTCCACTTCTTTATTTTGATTGATTGAAATGTATTCAATTATTGCATACTGCCTGAGGAAACAGATTTGGAAAATTCTTTCAATTTGCACACTTCTCAGTCTTCCTAACATTTCCCTGAAATAGTGTAATGGACATGTATACTTATCAAAGTATGTCAGCCAGGAAATGACTTAAACATTTTGCAGTTGTTCTTCCTTGCTCTGTCCCATATCTCTTTTTTTCAGGTGAATAGTAAGATGAAATCATACACCCTGTGCTTGTTCCAATTATGTTTGTGCTGGAAAATTATACTGATGAATCCTACCTACTTCTCTGTTGTCTGGGGGGGCATCCAAACTGATTCTTCACATACCCCCCGTTTGACATTTTCTAGAAGGAAAAATAGTTTTATTAAGTAGCTCTCAAAATATAACATGAAGTAACTGCTACCCAAACCCTCTTGGAAACCAATATTTTATTGTATGAACAAGAAGAACAGGTAGCAGAAAGGTGAAGTAACAGCAAAGGAAAAGAATACTGGAAATAGTTTTCAGGGTAGGGGTATGGAAAAATAATAGGAAAGAATCTAGGAGATAATTCTCTCAGTTCTAAGCAGGAGCACAATTATGTGATTTTCCTTTTTACTGTCTGGTTTTCTGTTCATACTTACAAACACACATGTTTATAAATATAAACAGATCATAATAGATGTCCTTTCCCCTTAAGCAGTGAAGACCAAAATTAATGAAAACAGGTTTTTTTGTTATTTTATACTCCGATCACAATATACATATCATATTGTGAGTTATGCACAAGTCAAAATGCCAGATACACATAACTGAAATGTATTAGCTTAACTTTTTCATTCTTCTGCTGGAATATATCACTGCTGCTGCTTGATTCCTGAGAGTTCTGCAGTTCAAACAGTGGCCTTGATACCTGCTTATGTACGGAAGTTTGCCTGAAGACTTACAAATCAAGGTAGGCAATGACATTTCCAGGCTTAGAAAATTTCTGCTGTGTGTCAATGTGAATAGGTTTTGACCTAGTTTCTAAGAACATACTTAGTCCAATGAAGCAAGGTTTTTATTCAAGAATACACTTCATCACCGTTCAAGAAATAGGCTCAGGCTATTTGGTTGATACTACTAGCTTTATTTATCCTCATGTAGTTTTATAATATGCTGCTCATTGCATGATGATGTGAATCTCTAGGGCCAAGGAAGAAACAAAATTTTAGTAGATATATGCCTTTTTTCTTTTTTTTTACTTTTTTTTTCCTCTATCCATGTTCTGCAACACAGATTACTTAAAATAATTTATAGTACCTTTCCAGGCTGTAAAGCAACAAGAGTGTAAAGCAACAAGTCATTGGAGAGAACTTTGTCATCTGTCCCACATTTTTTTTTTTTTCCCCTTCTGCTTCACAGTACAGTATTACAGCACTTTATTCCAGCATTAAAAATGATGGTAATAAAAAAATAAAAAAAAAAAAAAAGAGAGAAAAGTATTCTAGGTCAGATAAGAGAAAAACAAGACTGTGTGGAGTCTTTGTGGCTTAATGTCTCCCATTCTTCAGTCCAGTGAATGGTAAAATCAACAGTTGGGAAACTTCTGTATACAGCTGTTCTTTAAGGTTGTAGTGTTCCGTCACTGGATATACCTTTGTCCACTCAGGATTCTCAGTGTGGAATGCTGCCCTGACAATGAACTCTATTATTGCTGGCAATGATTTGAGGGTTTGGTTGACTGGTTGCTTCTTCAAAAACAAAAGTGGAAATCTTTGCATCTCTTTTTGTTACAAAAGGCTAAAAGTTGGCGAGGTGAAACATTCAAGACTCAAGTCTTAACAGATGCTACAAGTAGTACTGGACTGGGGCCACTTAAATGGCTTCTCTAAATTCAAACATAATTGGGTCACAGAAGAGGAAAGAAAAAAGACTGTAATGGTCACCCCTTCAACTGTGCAACCAGAATGGTGAGAAGCTGGGTTTCTATTGCTGCTCCAAGGTCTAGATATCTGTTCTATGTAGAGTATTCAAAGAGTTAGCTGGACTATCAGACCATGGCAGTGTCTGAATAGAAATGAGCAGCTGTCACGGATCGAACAGCAGAGCCTGTTGAGGCTGCTCTGCAAGAAGCATCTTTACAGTGCAGACTGAACTCTTCAAAAGGAATGGGTAGGACACACCAAGTTCCTGTGAGCTAGATACTGAATTATTGAACACCTTAGGATGAGTGCAGTGCTCCTGGGCTTCAAGTCGCCAAACTGCTGTGGAATATGTGGAAGGGAGGAAAATAAATCACTTCTAACTAGCTTTCTTACCAGCAAGTGTCTTGTATGCTGTCTTGTAATTCACTGCTTGCTGTTCCTTACTTCTGTGTTTGTGTCTGCTGTCCAAACACTGTGGAAAGGCAAAAGTGGAGTTTTCGCTTCACCAGATGTCATTATACAAGATCAATGAAATTAATTTGGTCAGAATTTAAAACAGGCAAAATATATAGTGTCTGATTAACATTTTTTTTTCTTATTAAAAACCAAATAAATATTTTTTGTTAGATTTTTGAGGAGTATGGTTTGTACAAGCATTTCTTGATAAAGCAAAACAAAATATGTAAAATATATGATTGGATAAAGTAGAAGTGTTCTTCTGTTTCAGTAGGCTAAATATTCAGCACCATATCTTTGTTTTTTACTATCTGCAGTAAAATATATAATTAAACTGCAAGATGTTTACTATGTCTCATGTAGTGTACAGATGGTATCTTTACCCCTAGCCGTATGTCTTGTCCTTTCAAGGACATCCCTCTAGGTCTGTTGCCTCCATAGGAACCAATTCATTTTTGGAAAGAGGTGGTCTTTAAAATTTAATTTTATCAAAATAAGCTAGATCTCACGAGTGCAAAATGTTTGCCAGAAAGTAATTTTCTTCATTTTTCATTCAAATCATTTTTCTTCATTTTCTAGCCAGACCTGTTTGTAAAGGCCAAAGAAACGATTGCTAACTGTGCTTGATATATAAGAGTTGGATAGAATTAGCATCCCTGTCTTGGCTGTGGAATATTTTGGCCCTAATCTTCCAATGAATTCCAAATAGATGGACAACTATTTCCCCACAGTAGAAGATTAGCCTCAGGGAAAGTGAGGTTGAGTTACTTACAGCTCATTACTGTGTCATGGTTTTTGTGCATGTGTGGCTTAGCAAATATGGTTTTGATGTCTTTCTCTCTTATTATCCTGCGATGATGTGGTAATAAATTGTCATGGCTTGAGCCTCTAATATCCTACGGCTACTCTCAACTGTTTTTAAGAGAGCACAGGTCTGTAAATTTGACTTCAGTTAAGTGAGGAAATGTAGGATGCAACAGGAGGAGCAGAAAACCTGTCTATTCAACAGACAAATATTTACTAACTATAGCTCTGTAACCCATAGAAGAATGAAGTTTTGAGCTCTATTCTGATCTGCCACTGTTCAAAGTGACAGAAGAAGAAAGCATCATGACTTTCTAAAAGAGATTAAATCTTAGTTATAATATTTTGAGTCCATGTCTGTATGAGGTGCAAAGATGCATTAGCAAAAGACAAGTATCACAGAAGACTTGCTGGGCCTCTGAGAATGTTTTATTGTGTTGACCAGTGATAAAATGCCAAAAAAGATATAATGTTGTGAGGTGGGGAAGAAGGGCTCAAACTTTTACATCCTTTTTTTTACATCCTTTGAATCTTATACCTGCCAAATGCATTCCATGCCTTCTGGCTCCAGTAAAAGACCAAGCACCATGCATGGAAGAAAACTCTAGGGGAACAGTTATCTAAGCCAGCAAAATAAGGAAGGAGGGCCAAAAAAGTGCCATTTTTTTTTTAATTTTTTTTTTTTTAAAGTGTCTTTTTTATTCATGCCACAAACTCTCCCCAATTACTATGTTTTATTTACTAAACCGTCTTTCCCTTTCTGATAATGTCACTGGTGAAGAAAACAAAGTGCTGTTAGGCACTATTAATACTGAGTACATCCGTAATAACCTGTGTACTTTCAGTAAAGGGTTTAGCACATGGCTTCTGTTTTCTGGAACAGTGGTCTCTGACCTTATTAGAGGTACAGTTGCTGCTGATGTAGGAATAGATCCAGTACACGATATATTCTTTTGCCCTTCTGAATAATTTAACTTTTGATTAAACAGAGTTTGTTGAATCAACTTAGCTTGTTATGTGAATGACATTGAATTCCTATTTGAAGAAAATTAGCTTCTTTATGCTGAAAGAAATTATGATACTAGGAGAAGAAATAATATATCTGCCAACTCTACCTGAATACTTATGTTTGTGCATAACCAAAGCACTGCAAAACTACTGCAAAATTGCTTTGCTGGAGAACAGATTTCTCCCACTATGATTTTACACACGCTATAGGAGTACGATTACTGAGATATAAAAGCACGAAAATCCCCACCCAAGCAGCACTAACAAATCTGTTCAACTTTCCTTCTTATGGAACTGTTCTGCTATGAGTTCTTAGAGAGAATGAGGTTCACATTTAAAGGCAACAGTGCCACAAGATGTGGTCTGTCCAGGACCTCTTAAGGTTCATGTCCTTCATACTTGGAGTAAGTGGAAGACTTACTGTTGGCTTCATCTTTTTCTCACCCTAGAGAATTAAAACTAAAAATAAATTGCTCATGCTATGAAATACATAAAATCTGGGGACGAGCTTTAGTTAAACTCTAATGTCTGCCTTTATTTCTTTGCTTAATGCTGCTCAGAACTGACTCACAACCTTGGCACAGATGTCTGCCCTTGTTGCTGTTCTGTTTCACATATTAAGATTGCATCATGGGATTTTTTGGTTTTTTTTGTTTGTTTGTTTGTTTGTTTTTTGTTTTTGTTGTTGTTGTTGTTGTTGTTTTTGTTTGTTTTTTTTTTTTTTGTTTGTGTTTTTTTTAACTGCAATATTGGATTGTAGGATATGGAATGTTTTTTTTTTTCTCCTGTAGTCACAATTTGCACTAGAAACCTTCTTGTAATGTGCATCTTTACACATTTAGTGTTTGTACTATATATGTACCATGTGAGTGGCTTTGCATTAAACATAACTTTTTAAATTATGTTTAAAATTTTGTTTTGGAGCAAAAAATTTTTGGAGATGTTACTAGAATGAACACTACATAGAAAGACAGGTCAAAGAAGGGCTGGAGTTTCAGGCACTATGGTAGCAGAACATGACAGTACAATATGCATTGGTATATTTTAATATGTCTCTATTTTCAGGGTGATGTGGTGTTTTGTTTTGTTTTTTAACACATTGATGCCAAAATGTTACAGTAACACTAATGATGTTAGATATTGTGAGCTTTCTGTGACTTGCAGCAAAGGCTGATGGTGCCTCTTTTCTCCTGCTATTCCCAGGCAGTCCTAGTTTGCAGCAGTTCTGGGGTCAGTACCTGACACACCCTAGTACAAGGGGTTAGGGCCTGCTGCTGCTTCCCTTTCTTGATGTCTGTAGTGTAACTATTAGTTTATCCTGACAAAATTCCCTCCTGAGAACCATAAACCAACACTGGGAGAGAACAGACTTAGTTTGTCTGTGTCACCCATCAGATGGATGTCTTCGCTATTGGTCCACAGGATTTTCTAAGCTGAAAATCCTTCATCATTCCTGTTCAACATCTGCTTTTCTCCAGCCTCAGTTGACTATTATGGCACTGTCTGTAAACAAAGAGAGAGGTTGAGGGAATGCCTGATTCCACACGCCATGCCCCTGAGGCTTCTGAAGATGACAGGAGTGATGACAGTTTAAGATTTTAAGATCTTGGGGATGAGTTCTGTAGTGACCATCTGAGTATTCTGTGGTGTTCTGTGTGTGTTTTAAGCTGTGGCACATAATGTAGTTGTCGTTGTTGCTAAACACATGGTTATTTCTGGCCTTGACAGCAGAATATCAGCTGTAAAATAAGAAGAAGCACTTCTATCAAAAGCCTTCTATCCTCCACACTTCATCTGCATTTCAGAAATTGAAATGATAGATTTTGTGATACCGAAAATATGAGGAATAATGCTTTCTATACAGAATGGGAGGGTTTTTTCCCCTGCTTGTGTAGTGCCAGATATGTTTCCTTTGAAAAAGTGTCCTTCAAGAGACTGAAAACATGTCCTTCCAGAAGCACACAGGACCTTTTGGGTGACTTTGTGTGAGTCCCGTGATTCTTGTAACCTCTTCCTGTGAGAAAGGAATATATTCAAAGGAGTTCAGAAAATATACTTCTTGTAACAATCATGTTCTTCAAATAAAATAAAAATAAATAAAAGATAAATTTTTTTTAAAAAGTTGCAATAGTCTGCTGAAGACAAGTATTAACTCTGAATTGTGAAATGCAGACATACTCAAATACTGCAAATTTTGTGTGGATGGCAGTTACTGGAAAAAGAATAAGCAACTGTGTATCTACCTTCTTCTGTCTCTGAAACCTTAGTTTGACACACACAAAATATCTTGAAACACAGTTCACTGAAGCAAGCATCTTTGTCTTCCCAAGCTGCTTACCTGTCAGTTGATTGTCAGTTATATCACTGCATACTAGTAAATGTAAATATGTTTTAGTAAAGTAACAGATGCAGCTGGGGAGAGTCTGAGGCAAATAACAGAATCTTGTGTACACCGATGGCTGTTCATCTACCAGGATGTCTGTTAGACAGTCTAATGGGAATATGCAGTAAAAGGAAATTAAGAATTGGTTAGCAAGATGGTCTTTACTGCAGATTGCATATTAACTATTTTTTAACACCTTGTGGAGTTGTTTTTGTTATTCAAAAGGTTCTAGAGTTATCTACAAGGGGTTTTATTGTTATTTTTCTCAGTCATGCTTTACTTGGTAATCTGGATGGAGAGCGCTATTTTTTTTCCCCAAACAACTGTGAATTAGCAAATGTATAATGCAAATTTACAGGAGGAAGAAATACTGTTACTACTAGAACTTCCTCTGAAGTTTTTCAAATGGTTGTCACCTTTACTCTCAAATACAGTGGTAAAATGATGTACACACCATATGGCTGTTAGCTTACTGCATCCTTTTGGCTAATTGTTACAGGCGTTCCTAAAGGGTAGTATTTAAACAGTTTGTGAACTGAACTAATTAATGGGTGATGCTTCTAGAGGTGATGTATCAGCAGATACTGTAGTAGATCGTCTAAAGATGTTGGTATAAGTAAGGGTAATCTAAGAAAAGTAAACAATGTAGAATAGAGTTATTACTTTTGTGTATGAAAAACTCCCTGCAAGAAATATATAAACCTGCTCAGCGTCTAGATTTTCTTGTGTCTAGATTTTCTTTTTTGTGGTAAGTATGAAAATGCAGATAATGAATGCTTCTTTTTGGCTGTGCTTCCCAAAGGGGTCAGATGAGCTTCATGAATGGAAGACAGTACTTGTGATTTCTGGCTGCATTTTCAAGGTGTTGCCTGAAATGCAGAATCTTAAATGTTTCCTTGCTTGCTGAGATGCTTCCTTTCTTTTCTTGACACCATAGCAACAGAGGGCAGATGATGAGCTGAAAGTAACCATCTTTTCATGTATTGTATGAAAGAGTAAAATGCAGGTGTGTTTTTAACAAAGGCATGATTGTCAACTCTGCCACATCTCTTCTGTGCTTGTCCATCTAATTTCAAATTTGTTCTGACTTCGGACTGTTACAAAACAAATCTTTGGTCTGAAGTTTATACATGGTAATATAGGAGAGAATATAATAGTGGGTCCCTGGAGAACTTTCTTGTGAGAACTTCTTTACTAAATTTTATTTCATTCCTAGTTTGTCTGCATGCAAACCATTTTTGCATAATAGTAAAGGTAAATAAGGTAAAGGACACGTGTTTTAAGTTAAGAGAATTGGAAAGCTTTTCTCTAACACCATGTAGTAATGCAAACCAAATTATAAAAGTACGTCTATGGGATGTTTGTAAAATACAAACTAAGTATCCAAATAATCAATGGAAAAGGAGCTGGCATTTCTAAGGAAAGTATGCTTGAGAATGTAACAAATATGGGTTGCAAAGCACGAGGAAGAGATTCAGATTTACTTTTTAAATACAATCAGTGCATTCAGTCTTGGTGGTGTGGTGGTGGTGTGTGTGGTGTTTTCTTAGTGAACTTGAAAAATTAATATTTGATCACTTGCACTGCTGCCCAGGTCAGGTAGGTTGATTTTCTTAGTAACTTGCTAATAGAATGTGTCTTAGTAGTATACATGGTTAAAAATATTACCAATTTCAGAATAAGAGATTTAGCATAATGATGGACATGGTTTGAATCATGCCCATCTCAAGTACAGAATGTCAGTTGTGCAATCCAGACAACAGAAGTCAGAACTTTTTTGGTTTTAATATGAATTAGTTCAGGATCTGGCAGGTTGTCACTGGGAAATAGCTTGTAATGGGGAGAATTTTCTTAGGTTGTAACTGACATAAATAGTTAAAAACAGTCCCTTAACTGAAACTGAAGGTGATGCCAGAATTTAAGATATTCCACAAGTTCCAAAACCTCCATGCAGATGGATTTAAATATATATATATATTTTTGTATTTATATGTTTTGATGTGAATTATTTGGCACAGCCTTTTCATAGCTTGTCCTATGTCCTGTTTAGCAATTAAATTGTGTCGAATGTATTAAAACAAATGTGCTTGAATAGAAGTTGAAAAATAAGAATTTTTAATATACTGCAAGGTGAATTACTTTCATTAACAAGATTCTTTTGGATAATAGCCTGGTTTAGTTTGGGGAAATGGGTCTTCCTTCAGTGACCACAAAGCCTACATCTCTGTTTTATCCAGTACTGTGTACTTCAGTAGCTAAGGTAAAGGACACGTGTTTTAAGTT
>NW_008631963.1:0-2033 GCF_000691845.1 Merops nubicus
AGGTGATTAGTTTTGTGAGTTTGTTTTGTGTGGATACACTGTAAACTCTCCTGATAACTCTAACTAGAAATGAGAGCCTTCTTTTTGCCATACATTGGTCTAAGAGCAGTTTTGTCCTTAGCCTGGGCCAGTATATGAAAGAAAGCCAGTGATGGTACCTGGTGTTCTTATCGTTGTTATTATTCCCTTACGTGCTGATATTGTCCAGTGGCTGGCTCATTCTGAGGAAGTTAGGTTCCAGTGGAATGTCACTCTCGCCCTTCCCACAGCTGCCTGGGGAGTGCTGCATCACTGGATTATGGTGCTGCCTGGGAGAATACCAAATTCAGAGCTGTCAAGGTGGTGTGTGAGTATAACACAGCAGAATAAATTGAGATACAATGGCTAAGAACTGCCAGCGCAGAATTAGTGAACCTGTGGTTGCCCTGTACAAAATTTAACAGGAGGCATATGCAAACACACCATCTTCCACTGGGTAAATAAACTTACTGTGGCCAAGATAAAACAGAAAATAGAATCAAGCAGGTATGACAGTAGAATAAATAATGCACGCCCAATTGGAAGAAGAGAGAATTCATCCTTATAAGAGTGGTTCAAACACTACAGGAAACAATGCAAAATTGAATAAAAGGTAAACAATGTTACACTCTGTAAATGCTTGGGAAAGCCATAAGCTTTCTTTTTTAAAGGTATTTGATCTGGAATTGAAAGAGGCCTGTAAATCTTAACCACAAAAAGGAAGAGAAAAAGCTAGGGAGCTGGTTTAAAAAAACAAACAAAAAAAACCCAGAACAAAATCCAGGTGGAAAAAAGTCACTTATTCAGTGCAATGGAACTTAGCTTCACTGAGGCGTTGCAATAGCCCAGGGGCAGAAGGCCAATATGCAGACCAAACCCTCTTCATAGAGAGGTCTGCTGCCTCCCTGGTGCCCAGGTAAGGGACATTGTAGATAAGATTCCTGTTCCGGGCTGCATCAATTAACCCCAAATTTCAGCCTTATACTGATGTTGGTGGGATCCTGGTCAGCTTAAATCCTTGTAACTACAAGTTTCCATTGCTGCATTTATGAAACAGGGTCACAAAAGAATACAACGACCCTTTGTGTTAAAAAACGAAACAGAAGAGAGGTTGTAGCCTGTTTTCTTAAGGAAATGGTTTTTCAGTAAGAGTGCTCTGCGAGCATCTGTTTTCGTGTCTATCTGTCCTTTCCTCCCAGCACCAAATAGCTTTTGAATCTACTGCCTAACTGCAGCACTAGGTAACTCAATTTAGTAACTCAAAAATAGTTACTTTCTGCAGAAACCCTAGATGATTCTGTTGGCAGTCTAGAAGGACATATGTAGGTTCTGGCCAGTCAGGATTTGTGTATCTCCATATTGCCCTTTGCTCAGCCAGGCTTTGGCTTCATTAACTTCATCCCCAAGGGATCTTTTTGCCAAGTATGGTGACACGGGTCAGAGATACTGGGAGTGATTCTTTCAGTCATGCACATTAGCTGAAGGGTAGCATAACTTAAAGTTGAAAAAAAAACCAATAGGCTTTTATCAGTTAGGAATCATGGAGGCTTGCACAGAGGGAAAATTTAAACATGCTGTTTAATTCTGAAATGCAGAAATGTACGACAAAGCTGTAGAAGAAAGTAGAGACTCAAAAGAAGCACAGAGTAAGGAGATAATCTTAAGAGCAGTGTCCTGGAAAGGTTTAAGAGCCATTGTATAAGAAGGGTAGAGAATACTGAATGTTGATGAAAAGGCTTGGAATTAAAATGTTCAAAGGTTCACACTCTGCATCCCACCAGTCTGTATTGATCAAATCTGAGGGCACAGGTAGAATCAAAGTTAGATCTGTAACGTGCTTCCAAATAACAAGGTCATTTAGAGAGCAAAGGGAAAACTATCTACTGTGAAGCGCTGAGGAAAATGTTGAGGGCAGATCCCGTTAGAAGGAATGGATGGAATCTGGTGATACTGTGAAGCGCTGAGGAAAATGTTGAGGGCAGATCCCGTTAGAAGGAATGGATGGAATCTGGTGA
>NW_008631964.1:0-9574 GCF_000691845.1 Merops nubicus
TGAGCTGAGTCTTAAAACTGTCCAATGTAGGGGATTTTTTTTTTTTTCTAGACTCAAATCTGGTTGTCCTCAGGAGCAATGGGAACTTGCAACCATTCCATCTTGTTTTTTCCACGTGACTCCTTGTATAAGGGAGTCTCCTTCCTCTTGGTAGCCATCCTTCAAGTACTGGTACATGGTAACAAGGTCTCCCCTAAGCCTTCTCTTCTCAAGGCAAAACAAGCTCAGATTTCTCAGCCTTTCTTCATGATGCTGAAGAGTTATGTCAGCTGGGTCTTCTTGTTTTCATGTATGCATTACTGTATATAAGATACTAGCAAGGGCAAAAACCTCTAGAAGAACTAGTAGGACTCTAGTAGAACTCCACTGTAAAGTAAGCCTTTTTTCACCTCAGCTGTTAACTAAAAGTAGATACTACAGGGTAGAACCTGAATATAAGAAGCTGCTATTTCAGTGCAGTACCTAAAAGTGCTGCTGAGCAGGGTAATTCACACTTCCTGTCAAGACCTTTGGGAACTGTTGGAGACTGACACAGACAAAGTAGTCGTTTCATCTTCATGACTTTCCTATTTCAAGAAAGTTCCAGTTTTGGGTATGTATTGCATTTATTTCATCAGTAACTTCTCTTTCTACTTCACATGTGTAAAACGGTGAAGAATGCCACGCAGTATAAATGAGTTACTGCCTGCAACCTTAAAAAATTGCATAAACAGTCTCAGAATAATGGGGGAAAAAAGAGAGACAAGCAGTTATTGAGTATTCTAACCATGCTTGAGTTCAGTACTGTGTTGACAGAAGAAACTGTTATTGTCACTGTCAAATGGAATATGTAAAATAGGAAAGGAGAAAAAAAAAAGTTGTACAATTTTACTTTTCAGACATGTCGCTTTTTCTTAAATCATAGGATCAAAAAAATGGTGGAGCTATTTGCTTTCAAAACCCAGATATTTTGGATGTTCTGATTAATCCCATGAGTATTATGATATATTTATCTCTCTGATGGACCAAACAGTAGTAAAATACCTCCTTCTTACTGAGCACAGTTAGTGTTAACACTGATGTTCTGCACTTCTAGCATTTCAACCATGGAAAACTACTGTAAGCAGCACTTTATCTTACATCAATGATCAATCAGTCTGAAGAGAAAGTGGAAATGGACACGAGGCTGTCTTCAATACTGATATGAGGTGTCATGGCAAACTTTTTTGGGGGATTATAATACAATACTCTCTCAAATTCAATAAAATGTATGTGTAATGTTAATTTTAGCCTTAAGAAAGGAATCAACAGCTTTTTGCTGTCTAAGCAAAATATTAAAATGTAACATTTTAAGAAAAAGAAAAAAGGACTCAATCTCTGTAGTCTTTTAGGAGATTTCTGTCTGGAGGTCTGCAGAAAAATAAATTGCAAGATAGAAAGTAGGCAAAGAGAACCGTTTCTGGAATCCAGGCCTGCTCAGCAGATATGAAACAGGAATTATATTTTATAAAGATAATAGATCTGGATGTATAAGAAATAAGCTGACAAAAGAATGTAAGTGATCCATACTTCAGAGAAACATTTAGAGTTTTAATCTGCAGTTTAGTTAAAAGTGATGTGAAAAACTGAACCTGACTTCAGGCATCATACTTTATACTATGGTGACTAAAATAACAATGTGTTTTTACATTTATACTGTCACTTTCATTCCTTTGGAACTGTCAAGTCATATTTTGTGAAGAAAGCTTTGAATAAAAGATATATGTAGACAGCTTTCAAAAAAAAGTCAACATAAACAAAGCACTCTTGCCCTTCTGCATATTCTTTCTATGGATAAGAAATCACATGGAGAAGTTCATTCTCTCCTTATACAGGGCGTTTGATAATGCATACCCACTGGGACTATGTATGTGTATGGTGAATTTCTTAGAGCAGATGGAAGGTGAAAATGTCTTGGCAGAGTGTTTAATATTTACTGAGAAGGCCTGCCTAGATCTTATTTTCAGTGTTGTAGAAATTCAGTGCATGCTCTTCACTTTATCTGATGTACATTTCAAGTTTGCAGGGGAGTACATATATATATTAATGTAAATCAGACATGAATGCTGGTTGTAGTTAATTAAATCATTATACACATGGTAAGAAGCAGGGTTTTTCTCCAGTTCCCTTTTGTCTTCCAGCTTCTTCCAGTTTTTCATTGATCCCAAAATATCCCCAAAATCAAGGAAACTGTGAAACCAGTAATGATAAAAGCTTTTATAATATGGACTATAAATTGATAAGATTAAGTGAATAAGAAAATTCTCAGGATTTAGAGGAGGTTTGTTTGGGATTTTTTTTTGTGTATGAGGGTTTGAT
Source organism: Merops nubicus (assembly GCF_000691845.1). Taxonomy (NCBI): domain Eukaryota; kingdom Metazoa; phylum Chordata; class Aves; order Coraciiformes; family Meropidae; genus Merops; species Merops nubicus. Next base: position 2,338 of record NW_008631964.1, read on the forward strand.
CTTTCTGTGATCTTTCTGATTCACATACCACCTGGATTAGGCAAAACCAAACTACTGCTATAAAACACATATATGTCACTTCATTATCTTAATCTGAATTACATGATTAGATTACATGTGCAAAGTGAGACAGTGAGCAAGTGAGGAAGATAAAAGTAAGAAAAACGGCACAGAGAGGAAAGGATGGTCATTTCTGGTTTTTGTCCCAGAAGAAATGCTCCTTCATGTATTTCAAAAAATTGGAAGGGAAGCTTGACAGCTTTACTACATACATAGCTTGATTGCAGTCTGGACTAATGTTTTGTCCTTTTCATGCTTACACTTTATGGAGAAACTAAATTTGAGAGTAAGACAGATAGCATTGAAAAGAAAATTAAAATGGTTGATTAGAATTTCAGGAAAACTGTACAGAATACAAGCCAGGTCATGATTCAGTTTATTTTGAACTCTGATAAATCAGGCTAAATGGATAGCCATTTCTAGAGTCATAGAAAATCTCCTTTTTTTTTTTCTTTTTTTTTTTTCCCCCCTAGAAGAGCCATAAACAAGGACAGAATAATCACACATCTCTTCAGCAAAAAAAACTCATAAAAGACACATACTACTGTCCAGGATCTTCTCTAATTAAACAAGTAGCATCCCTTATCTCCATATAGAGAAAGAAATTACTAAAGATAACTCATGGTTATTTACTATGTCATCTCTCTATCTTCTATTACAGATTCCATATTTACAGAAGATGTAAATGGAGGTAAGTGTATGTCACTATAATTCATGCTAGGTGTCTAGATTATACCTTTCCAGGGGTTATTGGCTGGAATTATAAAAATATTTTAATACATATTTTTAGACTCTTAATATTGAAATGCTATGTCTTCTTCTTCTTATGAATCCTTTATGGACTTCAAAAGCTATTTAAACATTTCAGAAAGTAAGCAAGAAAGGAATAGCATGAGCGATTTCTTGTTTCAAAATATAGCTGGGGAAAGAATGACTCCCAGCTTTTATATGACTGTCAAAGTGGTAGCTTATTGTATAAACCAGATCGAATTTTGTCTGCCCTACATTCTTTTCCATATGGGAGGTTTTAGCTATTTCAGTATAAAACAGATACAACCTTCATCATTTTGTAGAAACTGGGTTATTTTGCCAGAAATAGCTTAAAGCTATTAAGTTTAAGATGTAGTAGAGATGACAAGTAGAAACTACAGTCCAATCTTTATAGAGTTTGCTTAGAGGAGCTACATACACCTGATTTCATTTTCAATTTCAGTGTTAAAATAATTAACCTCAAAGTAGTTAAGGTCCTTCATCCTTTTTGAGAGTAGTGTTCTCGTCTCTCAGACTTTTAAATCCTTTCCCAAAACACTGTATATTTTATTAGTTTCTACAAAGTCATATTTTTTTCACAATAAGAGCAGAATTCAACAATAAAGTGTGGACATCTAAGCTTAGATGTCTAAGTGAAAGTTGTAGACAACACAGTAGGCTGTAGCTAACTGAAAATAGTGACTAGAAGAGAATTGTGCGTCTCATCCTGAAGGGCAGGTGCTTGTTTCAACAGATGAATATCTGTCTAGACAAGATTAACTATATAAATCAGTATTCCACTATTTAGAATTGAAGCTGATATCTAGACACTTGTATCTACATGTCCACAGCCTGAAATTTTGAATACCATTGTGGAGGAAAGGTGATGGGATGGAAAGAATGGACTAAAAAGTCCATTTCAGATGTTCCTGAAAGACAGGGGTTTGGGTCTTGTTGGCCAGAAACGGGGGATCTACCTTTGGTCTTCCTCATTTGTGGAGTGGTCTGACTGGGAAGTTTTTGCAAAGGGGCAGAAAAATAGCAGGTCTTGCTGTTCAGTGCAAACTATCCTTTGTTTATAGAGATAAGGATTTTTAATGAGGAGGTAAGGGCTGAGGTGATCTATTTCTTAATTTGCTCTAATCTCTCCCTTCAGCTCTGAATGTAAAGCTAAGTAACACATACAGATTTTTCTCAATGAGTTCTTCTTCAGACTTATTGATTTGTGGTTTATGTTGTTTTCCAAAATCATAAAACCTGAAATCCTATTCAGGATTTAGTTTAAAACTAGAGTGAAAAGTTTTAATTAGCATTTGAAATTCTTTTGCTAAGCTAGGTTATGACTTACTTCTTCAACAAACAAGCTTTAGAAAAGCTAATTGGTTTGTTTGGATTTGGATCATACATGGTTACGTTCTGCAGCTAAGTATAGTTGAAGATAAACCTCAATCTTGGAGAAATAGGATAATTCTATGATTTTCTATCAGAGAAACTAGCGTAGAAACTCTAGCCTAAATTTCCTCCTCCTCCACTGGGAACAGTAGAACAGATTATTGTTTTTTAATCTCACTGTTAATGTCTTTCACACATCCTACTTTCAATTCTCAAAGCCTGTATCCTCTCTGTTAGCCTGTATCTTCTTCCCACACTGAAGAGATTAATTCATTACAGGGAAGGAGAAATTAATCTTTTACACCACACTGTTGAGGCTAACACCAGGATACTTCACCAACAGCTGATGACCCATCCTATTTGTAGCACTACCCAGTCTTCAGAGAACATATCCAGAATAGAAACGGGGCTATTGCAGAACCAGGAGTGTGGAGGATGGTGTTTTGGAATGGTTCCATATACTGTGACTTCTCAAGATCAATGTTCTTTCCTGTCATCCAAATATACTCCAATGACAAGGAAAACCACTTTTACATCATCTCTTCCTCACGTATCTGCAGGAAATAAATAGTGTATATCCAGGAATAGCTTCATTCCCGGTGATCTGCTCCAGGTCTTGAGGAGGACAGAGTACTTTGAGGGAATAGATTCTGCAGAGCTGTCCATTCTCTAGTGGATATTTATGGGGAGAATCGTGAAAAAAAAAGAAAGACCGATCCTTGGAAGATGCAGAGTAACCTGGCATCACTATTTGAAGGACATGGATACTAGATTGGAACAGGAATGTTAGCAAGAGACTCTGAAGATGTGGTGACAGTCATGGCTTTTCCTAAGTATCTCCTCATCCTATCTGCCTGACACCATACACGTATTCCTTCTGGACTGTAATGGTTGCATTTGTTTCCAGGTTAGTCCACAAAAGTAGTCCACTAGGGTGTCCAATTAATTTTTTATTTTATCATTTGACAGTGCTATAGGCTCAATTAGTTTGTCAATTGGATAAATCAAATTACTGTTGCAGTCTCCAGAAAGGTTTCTACTTGAGCTGAGTCTGGCTTTTTTATACAAGGCCAGACAGTATTAGATCCAAGTTACTATGACCATGTCAGGCCTTTGATTTAGTTCTCCTGATGCAAGTAAATTGCCAGATTTGACAATGTTTAAAGACAATGAGGTTGATAAATGGTTAAAGAGTAATTAAATATTTGAATTGTAATTATTTACTGACAAATAGAAGTTAATAGGAAGAAGAAGGATCTGCCTGCTTCCTGGCTTCCTCTGTTCTGCCTTTGTCTCTACAGTTTGACTCCTTCTTCCTTTATTCACTCACTTTGTTCTGGATCTGTGCCACCTCTGCACTGGAGCACTACTCTGTAGACATGTTTCCAAACAGGATGCAGAAATTTTGGAGATATTGCTACTTCTGCATATGTTTTATAATAATTCTTTATGCATTATGTGCTCTGAGTTTTGTAAGCATCTATGCCAGACTATTCTATACTGCCTGAAGCTCAGTGCTAGGTTTTGATGCTAACTTCTAACCATAAATCCAACAGAACTCTGACTGAGGGTTCTGAGCTGAACTTACACTAAAATTGTCAGAGATATTTCAGAGTGAGTTACAAAACTACATGAACCTTAATAAGATACTCAGGGTAAGGGAAAATGAATTACAAGAAAACATAGTGGAACTGATTTACTTAGTGACTTAGTCAATATGTAACAAATGGAGAGAAAGAAAAAAAAAAAAAAACCAACTCACATTTACTGTGAATTATAGGAAAGAAATATTCTACTATGAAGATCTGTACTAGCCTGAAATAGTAAAATAAAGTGCATCAAGAATTAATAATTTATTTTACATTAAACTAGCCACAATGTTTACCTTTTTATTGCTGGATGGTTTGTATATTTTCTTTTTATAAGGATGCATAATCAGGTTGCAAATACCACAGTATCCTTACTTTTTAATAAATCTTCCTGTTGACAGCAGAGATGACCAACACCTTGGTCAACCTTGAAGCAAATCATAACTTTCAGATAGCTGATGATTAAACCCGGAGTCATGGACAAAAGGTGGTCCTGGTAAAAGTTCAGTGAAGTGCATACTCACTGGAAAACACAGAAAGACAAAAAGGATGGTAGAGTAAGCATGGCGTAGATTTTATTTAAAAAAGTTTCTACAATACTTACTCTATTAAGAAATCAGGAAACCAGGAAAAGGACCCAAGATACTTATATTAGAAGTTATAGTTGTTACTTCTTAACCAGAGACAATAAACACAGAATCATAGAATGGCTTGGGTTGGAAGGACCCAAAACTCATCTATTCCAGCACCCCTGCTATGAGCAGGTACATCTTTCACTAGATCAGGTTGCTCAAAGCCCCATCCAGCCTGGCCTTGTACACTTCCAGGGAGGGGGCATCCACAACCTCGGTGGACAACCTGTTCCAGTATCTCATCATCCTCGTCTTAAAAAAATGTCTAGCGTATATCTCTCTTCCGGTTTAAAGCCATTGCCCCTTGTCCTGCCACTACAGGCCTTGGTCTAACTGAAGTGGCAGCTAGGACTGGAAATACTGTTCTTTAGAGAAAAGAAGTTATGTTACCAGATCAGGTACAAGCAGAGTTTATTGATTACTTCTTTCTCCTTTTGCAAGTGGGCTAAAATAATTGCACCTTGGTTTATTTAGTTTATGATATTTGGTGCCTAAAACTGCATTTCAATTTAGTAGTAATTTTATGATGGCTTAAACCAGACATTGTTGGATAAACTAAGAGTATTTCCACTAGTTTCAAAGAGTTTCAATACAGCTTTCTACATAATGGGAGGTGGGGAATGTTTTTTGTCTCCAGTTTTGGATATTCATGCTTCAAAAATTCAAACTTTGTAGGAGCAAAGTGAAAAATTGTAGCTTTTTACTCAGACTTTTCGAAGCTCACTTGCATAAAATGACACAGTACAATAAAGCTGTTTCTACACATTAGCAAGCTGATGAACATTCAATAAGGGAAGATCATGATGGAAATTTTACAGAGTGACTTTATACTCTTCAGTTTGGTATTGTGATTACAATAAACATCCCAGTATTAATATTTATAATGTATTACATTCTCTTAATTTATTAAACAGTGGAAGATTAAATTAAATACAACTGTAGCATCCTCATTTGACTCTCTCGCCTGAACTCTGAACAGACTGCTTGAGTGGAAGCGCAGTTCATTCTGCTTTATAGAATGTAGAATCCTGTTGCCACTAGCGTTTCTTTTTCCTTATAAAGTCAATATTGTGAATGTCCCTGAAACACAACCCTCCAGTTCCCTGCCCTCTACCAAGAGACTTGCAGGAAATATCATATTTAAGAAGATGACGATCTTGGATAGTTCATGTCTACTCTACTGGGGCTCCTACTTAGGTCTTGAGAAACCTGTGTGCAATTAATATAATCTGCAATTTACAGGGAAAAATAAAACTTTTGAGAAAAATAAACCATAACAAGGAGTGGAACATATTGCTCCTCACTGGGAGCCCATTGCAGTTTTAGGAGCTAGTGACCCACATCACAGCCAACCTGAGCAGACATAAGCCCATGCTGCACATCTGGATTGCTTGTCAGGCACGTTCTGTGTCCTTGCCCACAGCATAAGCTCAGCCAGCTCATGGGACAGAGGAGTGTTCAGGCAGCCCCCCTTTGGTCCAGCAATTGCACCACATGCACTGCTTTGCCTCTGTCTAACAGTGCAGCAGCGAGCTCTGATGAGAACATCCTTTAGGAATAAAGTCTGCTCTGCTCTGTACAGTGTGATGAGGGACAATGCAGTCAGGATATAGCCAGTGCTGCACAAACACAGGTGCTCAGAACCTGATGGGTTGTAAGATTTACTTACTAACTGTGCTTCCTTTCTTATTCTAGCTTCTTAAAGTCAGTTACGTGAGTAAGCTTTTTGCTTTCAGGCTGTTCTTACTGAGATAGAGAAAAAAACTTGCAGTGGCTTGCTTTCACCTGACCCCTCCCCAGTGCAGAACACACTTCTCAATACTTGTAGCTCAATTTCAGAACAGAAGTGTTGGGACGCATTGCTAAATTAAAACATATATTAGAGATATCAAACTAGATTATGACAGAAACTAAATTTATTTCATGGTTACACTGACTATTCTGACCTGTTAAGTGTTTCAAGGTAATTTTTCATTCATTCCACAATAAAATTAAAGTAATAACAGGAAGCCTTTAAGTTGCTAAAGCTTTTTAGATCTGTAAATAATAATGTTTTCTTTTGTCTCTCAAAAATGCATATAACACCCTTATGAAATTCTGGATATACACTTAGTTATTACCAGTTTGCCCTACCAAGGTGTCAGCGTTAGTGTACTGTTTGGTGATGCAAATCTGGTTACAAAATTAGTACAACTAAAATTGTTAAACTACATGGTAGTTTTTAATTATTTGTATGTGATGCTCAGTGAGGATCCTGAAGCTTTTTGTGCTGTATAAGCACACCGGGAAATCGTTTGTCTGCTGTGTAACAGAAATGAACAGAAATCAGTCTTGCTACTGATGTCACAAGTTGGATGTGTAGAACAAAACATTTCCACTGATAATAACTTTAATTAGCAAATGCAAGAGTGCTTTCAGTCTCTTGCAGTCCCATGCATACACCAGCTCAGTTTCAGTATAGTATCAGGAGACAGCTGTTGCCAGATGACAGCTATTCCAAAAATATCATAGGAGAAGCTAAGTATGTAGACAGTGATAAGAAAGTGAATACTCCATCTTCATGTCCTAGAAAACAAGTCTGCACACAGTCCTTGTCACAGGAGGATTGAATCTTCTTTGGACCTTCTCCTATTCTTGTCAGCATGACTTGATGTGTTGTCATGCTATTAAGAGCATTACAAAAGAGACAGCAGTTGCTTTGGGTCACCTTTTCAGAACCTTAGAAGGTGAAGAAGGAAGGAACCACTTAATTGCAGAGCACAACAGTATTTACTGTACAATCAGGCATATATGCTCTCTTTTCCTTTTCTTTTC
>NW_008631965.1:0-1702 GCF_000691845.1 Merops nubicus
TCCCACAGGGAACCCCAGACCCCACCTTCAATTTTCAACCTTTCTAACCAATTTACCAGCTTTTCAGAGTGAAATAGCCTTGTCCCCTCCCCAAGCCAATGTCCCCAGGGCAGAGGGGATGGTCGCCACCACCCATCCATGACTTTTGGGACTGAGAAAAGCAAATAAAATCAATTCCCCACCTAATTAGGATTAAAGATGTTTTCCCCCCTTCCTCCTTTTAAACCACCGAGCACAAACAAAAATTTACCAAATTCATCCTGGGCTGGAGCTGGTAAAAACTGAAGCAGAAAAGGGTTTTTGGGGGGATTTTCTTTGCCCTTTTTCTGCAGGGTTTATCTTTTGGGCAGATTATTTCAGGGGGGTGGGCAGGGGCGAGTCCCACTGGGCTCAATGGGTAAAACTCTCTTTCTGTTCAATTTTTTTACTGCTGTCACGTGTCTTGTTTGTGGTTTTTTGGCACAACCGGGCGGTGACGATGCTCCCCAAGTGCCATTATGGGGGAAAAAAACCCAGATGTGGGTCCCTGGTGCTGCCAAGCACGTTGTGGAAGAAAGACTTCGTTAACCTGCATGGAGCCAACTCACCTACAGGGGGGTCACCCCCATCTCCTCAACGTGGCATCGGCCCCCAGCCCGAAACGGGAGCAAATCGAGCTGGTTTCAGCATTTTAAAAAAAAAAATAATTTTTTTTGTTTAATTTTGTTACTTTTGTGTCTTTGTATTCTGGCACCAAGCGGGGTCAATAAACGGGAGCTGGGCGCCCGTGCATGGCCCGCAGCCACCCCAAAGTGACGTTCTGCTGCCTAAAAATAGCAATTTCTGTCACTCCCACCATCACCGACACTCCAAAACGGTGGGTGCAGAGCATCCACCCCTCCCCAGTCCTGGGAACTGGGGTAAACATCACGGAAAATGTTCTTTACTTGTGGATGGAGGAGGAGGAAGCGCTTCCTCCCCGTCTCCCCCATCGCAGCGAAGGTGCAGAGGGGATCGGGGGGATTTCGGGATGCACGGGGACGTTCCCCTCCCCCCAGGAGCTACGACCCCGTGACGCATCGACAGACCCAGCGACAACACATTAAATAACAGCGATTATTAAATAACCCCCAAAATGACATTAAATAACCCCCAGTTAAATAAACTCAAATAAATAACCTTCAATTAAATAACCATTAAATAAATAAGCAAAGAATAAATAAATACGAGAAGTTGGGAGGGGCATGAAATGAGTAGCCCCGAGGCTGAATGAGGGGCACCCATGGGTGCTAGGGGCAGCTCCGAAGCTGAGGTAGGGATACCCACGGGTGCTGAATGCCTCTATGAGTGCACGGTGAGGGGCACCCATGGGTGCTGGGTGCCGTCACAGCTCTAAGGCCACAGTGAGGGGCTCCAAAGGGTCCCTGGGGCGCTGGCTGGCACCCCACAGTTGAGGCGAGGGGCACCCATGGGTGCACGGTGCCACCCTGTGGCCACCACGAACAGGGCACGGCAACAAGTCCAGCCTTGTGGGCACAGCCCAGAGGCCACGGCGAAAGGCACGGCACGGTGCTGGGTGCCACCCCGAGGTAGAGGCGACGGCTCTGAGTGCCACCCTGAGAGCAGGGTGAGGGTCCCGGGCGTCCCTCAGCGGGCGGTGCCCCCAGCTGCACAGCTGTGGGGGCACAGCACGGGTGGCAGCAGCAGGCGGGGGCAGGAGGCA
>NW_008631966.1:0-12972 GCF_000691845.1 Merops nubicus
CAGCAGGTTTCAAACCATTACACAGGTGGATGCTTTTATATAATCTTGTGTTAATATCCTTCCCTACTTTAACCTAAATTAGTCTAGTATAAGCACTAATAGTACTGAAACTTGTTCTGAATTTATTCTAGATGTTTGCTACAACTAAAGTACTGTCACAGCTGGCTAGAAAAACTACTTAATGGCTCAGAGATGTCTTCAGTCTAGGTATGTTAACTTCAGTTATGATCAGAAATGCCTGACTAACACTTAGCTCAAGGAACATAGTTAACTACCACCTTTCCTCTTTCCCACTTTCAACTTTAAAACATCACTCCTTGCCTATACAGAGAAAAGTGCAGAAGAATAAACAAGAACTGAACTGTTAAGGAGACAAATCTAAAACCTTTGATTCAATAAAACTCTCAACAAAGCTAACACATTAAAAGAAAACTTCGGTTTCTATGCTGTTAGCATTAACAACCGATGTGGAAGACAAGTTGCTTCAGGGACAGAAGTGCCAAATGAAAATAAAATAATAGTAGAAGTAGATATAGATTAATCTATGAAAATACAGAAGGATGAAAACTTCACAGTATTTTCTCTCTGTCCTAAGGAAAGGCTTAGATATATATTGTTTGAAATTTCACCTTTTTTGTTCATTTGTTTTAATGATAGGTTAGTGTAAATGTACAAAATGTGCTATAGCTTGCAGCCACAGAACTATGAATTTAGATGAATCATTGTTGAAAGTAATCCATGCTAAATCAATGAACTACAGTGAGATTTCTAGGAATATAGAGAGGCTAGATAAATTGGATTCCAAATAAGCAAGGCCACATTTTTCTATATGTTTCTATTATAGCTGTAGCATAACTTCTGTGTAGGTACTTCCTGCAGAAAAAAGAATCTACTGTGATATTTTAGGTTTTGTGTCCTGATAGCATTTTGGGGACAAAACCTGCATATATAATATTCCCTTTCATGTTATGATGTCCTTTGGAAAAGCAAGTGTACAGTTTTCTCTATCTGAAACAGAAAAAATGAGAATAAAAGAAACAAAGAATGGAAATAGATTTATCAGCTCCTCCCTTCTCCAGATTACCTTAAAACAGAGAAATGGAAAAAAAACTTCATGTATGCATTTCATTTCAGTGTGAGCTCTCTTATGTTTCATAGCTTGAGAATCGCAGTCTCACAGTTTGCACAAACTTTACATGATGCCTACATTTTGCAGGAAACAGAAATCAGCTCCATTGCAGGTTGTTCCATTGCTCTGTGAAACTGCTGAGTAAGAACAGAAAGTTGCTGCTGTCTTCAATGTCTTCATGATTGTCCCTCTCAGGTCCCACTGCTCTCCAAAACAAAAGAAATTGCCAAACAGATTTTTTCCCCTCTCAAATATATTATGGCAGAGATGCTGATTGGCTTGGCTTTGGCCAGAGGCAGGTCTGACTTGGAGCTGAGGGAGCTTCTTGAAGGTTTTTACAAGAGCCCATGCCAGGTACCGACTCTTCTGTTACCAGAATCCTGCCAGACACAAACCCGACACAGACATAAAGAGAAGTAGCAAAACTACTCTAGGTCTGCAAATGAAATTAATACATTCCTCTTCTTTTGTTTTCTGGAAAATATTAATTCTCATCTTCTTTTCATAATATTAAATAGCATCTAAATAATCAACACATTGTGAACACTGGATAAAATCTTCATTGAACAGTATGTCAAAATACATATGAATAGGCATCATGAGATATCATTTTGATCTGACATCTAAAAGACATTCATTATTTTCATGCTGTAAATTCTTATTTTTTTGATACATTATCCTTGTAACCAATTTTAGACCACTACATTTGCCTTTTTTTCTATCTTCTTATAAGAGTATCTTTACCTTTATTACTGTTGTATGTTAACTCCAGTAAGCAATTCATCTCCACACAGCCTCTCACTCACTCCCCCTCAGTGGGATAGGAAGAGAATAAGAAGGGAAAAAAATGAGAAAACTTGTGTGTTGAGAAGGAGATGCTGTAATAGGTAAAGCCAAGTTTGCATGTAGAAGCAAAGTAAAATAAGGAATTGTTTCGCTACTTCCCATTGGCAGGCAGATGCTCAGCCATTTCCAGGAAAGCAGGGCTCCATCAAACCTAAAAGATAGACACCATAATTAGAAATATCCCTGCCTTCGTCTTTCTTTTCCCCAGCTGAGAGCAACATCATATGGTATGGAATATCCTTTCAGTCGGTTGGGGTCAAATGTCCTGGCTGTGTCCACTCCTAACTTCTTGTGCACCCCCAACCTACTCAGTGGCAGTGAGTGGGCAGTGCGAGAAGCAAAGAACACCTTGACTCTGTGTAAGTACAGCTCAGCAACAACATCATTCTGTTATCAACAGTATTTTTGACACAAATTCAAAAATTAGCTCCATACAAGCTACTATGAGGAAATTTAACTCTATTCCAGCCAAAACTAGTGCAACTACTTCCAGTCCAAGTTTCTTTTGCAATGCCCTTGTTACATGTAAGTACCTGTGGAACCAGGTGTGTGTATATATGTGCATGTGTGTATCCGTAGATGTTGTATATACACATATATAAGGACATACAAGAAATATGTAAATATGCAAATATTTCTACGTTCATTAAAACATCAACATTACTGTTTTTCTAGACAAAATACAACCAAATTGTCTATTATTTTAATCAATATGGTTGTTCAGTCTCTTGCAGCTCATTTTTCTTTTTCCCTCTGCCTTCACCCACCAGGTTTTCCTTTTTCTGTGTACCTATCCAGAGCCATATACTCCTCCATACATTTTTTTTCTTCTCCAAGAACATTCTATCCTTTTCTTCCTCTCTTTATATCTCTTCACAGCTCATACTACCTGTCTGTCAGACACATGTAACTTAGTTATTCTAAGAGATTAATGCCTTCGTTAAGACTGGGTCTCTTTGTTGCTGGTAATGAATTTCAAGTATTTTCACACAAACGTTGTGTGGTAAGGTTTACTTTAGTTAAAACCTGGCAACAGATATTATTTGCCTTTGAAAATGTTTTATATTTCTGTTTTCATCATTCTGGACCTTCAGTTCAGGCAGGCACAAATTGATTGTTTTTGGACAAAAACAAAAGGAAAAAAATATATACTAATGATGCATAGTTCAGTAAACTGGCCTTAAAAGGATTGTTTCAGGGTGACCTCTGATTTTTCACACACAATTAGCTAGCAAACAGAAAATGGAATGAAAGAACTTACAAGAATTCTAACTTGTAAGCCCATTATTTTTCTTTCTGCAGTGACAAAACCATTACTATGTGCAATAGAATGTGTATCAGAAAACAGAATGGTATTTTTTGATCATAAGCCTTCTTAATGTATTTAATTCATTTTTCTCTTCAACATCTTTATCTGAAAACAGTTATTTATACTGTTTTACTATAAAGTAATATTTTTCTTAAGCAAATCTCTAGCTAATAAACAGAGAAAGCCAAGTGTAACTTGGTAATTATGCTAAATAATACAAAGAATTTTTATTCTAATGGTAATCCATTCACAAGGAAGACTCATCTCAGACAGTTATACACTTCAGATTAATACAAATAATTTATTTTTGTTAGAGACTTGCTCATATGTTTAAACATCATCTTTTGTCTTAAATTCCTTCCTTAATTGTACAGCTATTCTGGAATGCAAGAAATATAGCCTTAAGGTTTTCCTCCACTAACTTTTATAGATCTGTAGCCGTTTAGCACTGATGATTGTCTCCTATGTACTTCTGTCTCATGAAGTGGACTTAAAACTGCTATAAACAGGTAAACAAAGTTTGTCCTAGGTTGGAAGGGTTTGTAATTCTCAGTACAAACACACACATATCAATGAGATCACTTAATTTATTTGACTTCTGAACCTCCATAGTTTATTTTGTTATTAATGGAAGCCTCAACAAGAGCTTAAAGGACACTTTCCTTTTACTCACATGTGACTAGAATCACTAATTTTTATCTCAATATATCTCATGATTTCTATTAGTGTTTGCATTGACTTAGAATAACAGAAATATTTTTGTATGAAAGAAAGCGTTGTTTGTTAAGGAATAAAGAAAAAAATAGTGAGTATCTAGTGATTCAGATTGTTGGTACTATGGTAGCCTGAAAAGTCTCCTCTGTAGTGTGCATGGTGTATTCCAATTTAATATCAATCTAGTAATGTACAGAAAACAAACACATCAAAAAAAAAAATCTGACTATTTAATTATTTTTAATTTGACCCAGAAATTGTATACATATCCATAATAAGACAGGAAGATGAAAATGTTGAGAAACAACTTGTTAAAGTTATTAATCTTGAGCAATGACAAATAAGAATAAATAATAGGAAGAATTTTAAAACCATCATGAAATGAGTGTCTTCCAGAGAACTGGCAATTGCAGTCTGCACAGAGCTGGGACTGTGCATATACAAATTCCAACACGATTGCAAGAACGTACAGTTTTGATTAGAACATGATTTACTGTATCAGTATCTCCAACCCAAGAATTCATGCTGTCAGCAAGAAGCACACCATACGTGATACTTAATTGCTCAAACTATTATCTTATTGAGACTAAATGTTCTTTACAATGTACTGAGAAAATGGCTTGAGTTAGCTGAAAAAAAATCCTAAAGATATTAACATTTTTTAAGGACATTATAAGGTGTTTTACTTTTGTCACCTATCCTATCACAAATTATATTTTATTTTTTTAAAGTTAATAACCTTCTCAATATCTTAATTTTGTCAAAAAAGATAAGATTAGATGTTAAAAGATTATTCAGCTGTGACCTCACAAAAAACACACAGCTGAAATAACAAGAAAAGTAAAATATATTCCTTCTAGATGAGCAATGAAACCATAAATAATAAGGGACAAATAAAGTACATATATGCAAACTTCCATTGTCTAAATTCAAAACTATAGCACAAAATCCAGTATTGTTTTATATCTGCCTATTTCTGATAGCTTCATTTGAGAAATTTCTTCAGTTTATTTTTTGGACATGACAGTTGCTGACAGATCATCTGGGAAATACGTTCTTTTGGGATTCAGAAAACATGCTTAATGGAATCTATTCCTAGATTGTATAAAATAGTAAAAAATATTATCTTCTCCACCAGCATTCAAAGTTTAAGGCATCTTGAGACATAAAGTCAGCAGCAGCACTATCCTGTCATTTTTAATGGGATATGAAGTGAATAACTCATAGCCATGTATGGCACTTTGAAGTTCTGTACAGCTAACATTTGCTTCATGGCTTAGTGTTGTGGTTTGAGGCTTGGAATGGGGGCGTGACCTTCCAGCAACTGGGAGGACCCCGGGTGGGGCGTGAACCATTGTATTGCCTCCCCTTCCCACACACACTCTGATAAGAGGCAGGGAGTGGTTTCTAATTTCACTCCTGTCTTGGAGCTCGGAGAGGGAGGTTGTCCTTTCACTTCGTCGGACCCTGGAACCATTTCTGAGGGTTTTGTATATTTTATTTTTTGTACTTTTCCCCAAATCTTTGTATATATTATTTTTCCTTACCTCCCTTTTTCATTTTCTGTTCCTTGTTAAATAATATACTTCATTTTTTTTCCCAAAGTGTCTCTCTCTCTCTCAGGGGGGGGGAGAGGCGAGTACATAGTTCTGTTCCGTGTGGGTCCTGCCCTGAACCCCTTTTTACACGGAACCAGGACACTTAGTGTCCTAAAAATAATTCAAAAGTAAACAGGTGACACTATTGTTATCACATGAAAGTAGTGATTTTTTAAATTTTTAGTTATTTTCACATTTCAACATACATGATTTAGTTAGGTTTACTGATATCAAAAGGCTATTGGATTGTTTCATTTGTCCAGGCTTGTTTGTTTTTATTTTATAATTTTATTGCTTCTTTTTTTTTTTTTTTTTTTTTTTTTTGAAGGAACACTGCTTCATATCCCATCAGGATTTTTTTTAGGTTAGAAGGATAGAGAAGAAGCAATCTATTTGGTATTTAATATTAAGTAAGCATGAATGAACTGGTTCCTAGTGGTCAAACTGGACACAAATTAAGTAGCTGGCATTCAAGTGTGAACAAGTTAGAAATATCCCTTTCTGTTGCCTTTATTTACCAAGGATGTTTCTAGTTGCTATCAATGTTCAGATACAAATTCTTCAGCTATCAATCCTTCAGATAAAAAAAGGCCACAAAGGGTCACAGTTTCAACTGTAACAGGTAGACTAGTACTGAAGTATGAAAAGGAAATAACCAAAGCCAGCAAGTACAATGTGAACTGAAGCCTGTGAGTAGCTTAATAAAAGTACTTAATTGCTTAATAAAAATCTCAAGCACGGGAAAAGACTGAGTGAACTGATAATATATGAGGAAACAGTGGGTAGCAGAATAAGATGTTTTTGCTCCATTTTAATTGTTTTAATCTGCGCACACACACATATGAAAATTGTTAACTGAGCTGGGAATTTTGGAATTTAAACCATACATTTTTTTTTTTTTTTTTTTTTTTTTTTATTAAGGTTTTTAACAGCTTCTGTATCCCAAGAGCTTGGTAAGAAACAGGCAGCCCCAGCAAACTGTCCTGTCAGTTCATCAAGCCTGAGGCAAGCACATAGAGCTATACATTTCCACCAGCTTAAAACCAGGAAACAAACAAACAAACAAACAAAAATAAATAACAGAAGCACTCTGAAATCTACTCCATTCTCTTCCACATTCATTTTTGACCTAATACTGTTCAGAAGAAAATGTCTTTCCAGAGGGCTTTTAACAAAGTGCCTTGGCAGTGGAAAAGACCTCTCATGCTCCTTTGCTTTCCATTTTGGAAAACAGTTAATGTATTGCTGTTATTTTTGCTAGGGTTTTGTTTAGTTCTTGGCTGTAGGGTAACATACTGAGTATGCATTTCCCTTATCCTGTTTTTCTGCTGTTTGTAAAAGGCCAACTGCTGGAAGTAGATATTACAAATGTTAGAGTTGAGTTGAGTTGAGCATTGCTAATGGAAACCATTGAATTATGTTAATGACATTTATTGTAGACAACATTGAACAAAACCTGCTTTTAATCAACTAAGTATGTAAATATTTTTTTCTCTAAATTTGAATACTGACTTTCCTTTATCATTTGTTGTTACCTTAAGTGTTAACCAATAAAGATTTTAGTAAGGTTAATTCTACAGTCTAATTCCATTACAGCATTGTAATTCCAACACACCACTGTTCTTTTTATTGATGCAAATAACCCGCTGAGAATTTCATTAAGTTGTGGATAATGGAATGAACTTTCCCCACAGAAGGACTATACACCATCTTTATTTTATAGATGTGGCTTACAAAGTCTAGCATCTACCACCTCAATATTACTACGCTTCAGATAATGATATTAGTCAGAGTTGTTATTGTCTTAGCATTCATGCAGCAGACACAGCATGTGAAAGCTGGAAAATTATTGCCAGAGCTCCCAGCACTGTCACTATTTTGATGATGACATTTCTGACAGCTTTGACCCTTACCTGGTGAATAAATTATATCAGTAAAAAGATAATAGAAAATCTATTGCAGTGACTATAAATGAATATGTAGCTTAATTTCTGCTAAGAAAGTTTTTTTAATCCTAAAAATAAGGAAGTTTGGAACGGGACTAAATTGGTATAGGATTTACTGTGCAAAAAGTTTGCTGCAAAAAGTGCACTCTTTATAGATGTATTAGGCTGAGTGTAAGGGCTGAGCTTTTGGGCACAAAATCCTTTAATCCATTGTGACAAAGTGGGAAGAGAACTTCTTAAGCAGCAAAAGGCCAGGCCACATGTTTGCCATTTCATGATAAGAAGCAAAGGATAAGATTTCCCACTTCAGAACTTTGCCCTTTAGATTCTTAAGAGCTCTTTTTTGTCTCACTGACAATAACAAAAGTTCAGTGGAAGCAAGGGTGAGTTGTTACCACTTTCCAGGTGTTAATATAGTCATATATCTATATTATGACAAGAAATCCAGCAAAGATTCATTTCAGTACAACCCTTTTCAAAATTCAGTTTAGAGAAATTTATTGTCTTTATTGCTACTTAAATAAATGCTTGTGGACCCATGAGAATCTTTTACATTGGTTAAAAATCAACAGAGGTTTTTCTCCCACATTTCTGCTCACACATTCAACATTGCATCAGCAGCATTCTACATTTCTAAAACAAATTTATTTAATGGTCCTTCTATTAATTAAAATCTCTGCTGTTCTGTACAACAGTTAGTCAGTATAGACACTGCTATAGGAAAATTGAGAGTTCATATTTTCGAACAGAATATAATGGGAAATCTAAACTACTATCCTTAAGGTCTTATAGGTACAGAAAAGCAGCTGTGATTGAGATCTAAATTGCTTACAGGCCTTTGTGTGGTCATATATTTTGTCTAACAACACCATGGAATAAAAAGCAACAACAAAAAATCCTTGCTTAAAGCTGTGTTTTCTTCAGCAGGGTCATTCACACTAAGAAAAAATCTTTATGTTTTTAAAAACACTTGAGCATTCTGTCTCTTGTTGTCTAACATCTTTGTTGACTCACTTCTTGTAATTTCAGACTTCATGTCTACATTTTTTTCCTTCATGTTTGCCTAGGAGGCATATGCCCACACCCCCACCTCTCTCACAAGGAGCTAGCTGGTGTCTGGTGTATTCAGACATTTGTGGTGGGCTTTGGGAATAGCTCTGGAGGAAAAAGCTATGACAAACAGGGCTACTTGTGGATTTTATGCAGTTCCATTTACCACCTTTTTCCTTGACTGTAGGCTTTAACATGCAAAACATCTTTACAGTTCATGAGATGATTATTCAGTATTTGTGGGATGTGATTAAACACTGAAGATCTATACAAAGTGTTCTCTATAATTTTAATTACAAGTGTGATTACCATTGTGTTTGTTAATTTTTTAATTTTTTTAAAAAAATTGATACAGTATTACAGAATTTCAGAAGTGGTTTTCATTTTGATATGAAAAAAAAAGTGTGTTCCTACACACTTAAGGAGAAGCGTATAATTACACTATGAATATCACTTTAATGAAGTCAACAACAGACTACATGTTCACAGATTACTCTGTTTTTCTCATTTGTTTCTTAAATGTTCAGTGTTATTAAGCATAATTGCACTTGATAAGATTCTGATCAAGTAACTGAGCTGTCTTAAGAAAAACTATGTCAGAACCTACGGTTAAAATAGAAAAAAAAAAAAAAAACAACCTCATAATACTTTTCATCTGTGTTTTATATCCCAGAAAAAAAATCAGCTAATAATTCACAGTCTTGGCATTATTCTTCATTCTTCTACATCCCCTGTATGTGGTAGTGTTATAATTTTATGGAAAGCACTCAGCAGACAAATGTCTGCAAGCACCCCTACTCTTTCCATTAGAAATCTTCAGCAGATCTTTGTCATCTAATCATCCATTTTTCTTCCTGTTTCAGTCCCTGCTAACAGTTAATGTCAATAATGTCAGAGTTAGAATCAATATTATTTCAGGATTTCAGAAATGGTAAAAAATAAAGCAATTAAAGTCATTCAAATTACATGCCCATTAAGAACTTGCATGCGGGATTGTACATCAGTTGCTTTTTATCAAGAAGAGAAAGATTGGTCTGTGTTTTATTCAGGATTGTTTATATAATATTCACAGTAATACAGGAAGTTAGGGAGTTTCATACAAGCATTTCTGAGGTGAAACGATACTTGTTAAATAAATTTTGGTGAGAAACAAAGGGTTAAAAGAGTGTGTTTGGCATAATGGGTACAGACTTCAATCATAAGATGTATTATTATACAGAGGGATACACAGGGAATGTTTGATGGGAATGGATTGAATAAACCAAACAGAGTAATCTCTATTCCTTAAGGGGAAAAAAATCCACAAAACAAGCCAAGGTCATATATATATATATATATATATGTTGCAGCGCGCCTCCTGGAGACAGAGGTTTCTGTTGCCTCTTTGTCCCCAGACATGGGCACACATCCAGAATTTTCCATCTTTCCCAGGTTGTGGTTGGCTTAGCCACCACAAGACCTATCCTCTAACACCCATTGGACCCCTGACCTGTAGGTAACCTATCCATGTATCCTTACAGGACAATGCCTTTGTAAATCCACCTACCTACCTGTTAAAACTTCTGGCTCCAAGGCCACATGCTCTTTCGCTTCTCCCCTGGGGTGGGTGCTGTTTCAGTGCCTGCCTCAGGTGTTTTTTGTTTGTTATTTTCATGTTATTAAAACCTTTTATTTTGGAAGAAAGCGATCGTTGCCCATCCCTCCTTTAACCGCCACTGTCCTCCTCTTGGCTGAAGACCACCCTGGAGGTAATACTGGGGTCCCGCTGGGGGTGTTTTCTTCCCGGGCAAAACCAACGGGTTTAAAACGCTCAAAATATATTTTTGAAAAGTAATATATATACTACTCAAATAATATGATATTCTAATGTTTTGCTCTGCAGTGCAGAGGTTGGATGTAAATTCCATTTCAGGATTGAATGCAAATTGTTCCACTTGACCAGCAATAATAATAAGGCTGAACATCATATTATCACTTAGAACTTTTATTCCTTTCTCTCTTGATGAGAATTGAGAGTGCAATATCCCATACTAAAGAAAAAGATGTGAAAAAAGCACTTCCAGTCACAGTGTTTTTAAAAATTTCCTTAAAAGTAAAAAGATTAAACAAAAATAATACTTTGACAAAATGGCATTTTTGTATCCTTTTTTTTCCCATAGTGTTGTTTGTTTGTTTGTTTGTTTTTTTGTTTGTTTGTTTTCCCCTGCAACATTTTTTTGGTTTGTTTTTCCATTACTGTACAAAGAAATTAGTGTTAAAGATTTTGGAGTGCTTCACAGCTTTCTTTTCTTTCCTTTTAAATTTAACTTCTTATACTTTCCAACTTTCAAAATGGATGTGTCCTATGGTTTTTTTATGGCTGTCATTTTAGTAGATAATCTCTTTCATACATTCTATTTCTTCACCAGTTCTAAAGAAACCTTCACCAAATCATCTTCTAGATATCATTCTTTCACCCAGTGGAATCTCTTGTCCAGTGCAAATTTTCTTCTATAGGTGGGAATACTTCATTTTTATTGTGCTGTTTTATTGTATTTCTCTATGCAAACAAGCTTCTTATGGAGCTAAAAAGTTGTGTGTTTTTTCACAACAAATTAAATTACATATGCTTATTAGTAGTACAAATAAATTCATACTATTTCCATTTTTTCTTTTTTGAAATTACTCTGTGGATAATAATTTAAAAATACGTCTTGGAAGAAACTACCGGTTTTAGTTTTAATTTACATCCTTTTACCAATGAGTGCAATTTTAACTATTAACCTGCTAGCCTGCCTAAGTTCATCTTATTTCATCTTAGCTTGAAAGGAACTGGGTTGACAAATGTAAAGAATAGGCTAAGTAGTGCACAAGTGGAGAATTCTAATCTTTAGATCATACATAGCTAATTTCAGAAAAGAAAACAGTTTTTGGGTATGATTGTGTTAGATTTAAACTAAACATGACACATAAGAGCATTTCTGTAAAAGAGTTTGTGACTATCACTTGCAGAGTTCTTTGAGCAGCAACCTTACCTTGATGCTTTGTTGTTGTAAAATGTATTTTGAATCAAAAGTTGGGGGATAAAACACTACCTTTTTAAATTACAGTTGGAGGGGATTTAAAAACAAAAACAAAAATAAAAACAAACAAACAAAACAAAAAAACCCCACAGCCTTGCATGTTCAAGTGCAGTAGTGGATGGCTATTGGCAGAGGAAGATATTTTAGTGATAAAAATCACAGAGCAAAATGGTTTACAAATGCTACAGTAAATTGAGTCAAGCTTTACTTTTAAAGGTGGGGGGTTTCTTAGTACACTCTAGCAAACAGAATTTTTTCAGTTATGTTACCTTTGACTTGCTACAACACCATGAGAAAATAAAAATATTAACTTGAATATTTGCATAGTTCTGCACATTGATTTACATCCATTCAGTACATGAGTCCATAGCATGGCTTTCCCAAAAGAAACCAGAAGATTGCTTTCACACTGATGTGTTTTATCAACATGGATAAATTCACCCTCTAAGAGAGTAGGGTTAGGGTTTTTTACTCTTCTTTTAAAAAAAAAAATAAAATCTGATAATAAGTTCTAGAAAATGATACATTTTTGTCATACTACTGGAAAATCTTTACTTAGATGAATGCAATTCATAGATAAATTAAGATGACTTTGTAACTGATTGTGACATCCTATTGAAAATTTATAGGAATAATGCATTATATAAGAAACACATAACTGGTTTTATAGACATTTAAAATCCTCGGATTATAACCAACAAACGTGGCTTGGCAACTATTAAGTGTAACAGGCAGATTTGTATCTTTACATAATAATAACTGAATATTAATAGTAAACCCCCTAATGTTACACCTTCAATTTCGAATTGAAGCTTAAATCAATAGCTAATCTTAGCAGTATCTCACAGCTATGGAAATATATTGGTTGGTGGTATCAAGAACTTAAAAAATCTACTTACTTTTTATATATTTGTCCTACTGCAAAATAAAATAAAATAAAATAAAATAAAATAAAATAAAATAGATGATATCTAGTGAGGCACCACATTTGGATTCTTCATTGTTTGTCTACCTGGGAAAGGACATCTCTTGTAAGCACAAATCTTTTTCTCAGTTGCACCTAGTGCATCGAGACCACATATATGGAACTGAAGGAGGAATTTAAACCTTCAGTTTAATTTTTCCAAGTCAGCAATTTTAATTTGCTTGTACTGTTGAATCTGAAAATGCAAATATGACTATCTCTGGCTCACTGCTTTACCAATCTTTGTACTTAATCTACCAAATCATGAAAGCAATGCTTTCATTTATTGTTAGCAAGGATACAGACTGTCAGTGTTCAAAACTGCTATGCTCTACCTATGAGAGGTGCTGAACT
>NW_008631966.1:12993-21016 GCF_000691845.1 Merops nubicus
AGATGCAATCTAACACTCATTAATGCATTACTACACAGAAATCTTATTCTATCACAACATACTTAGTAGATCTCTGATCTGAAAAATATTTTATTTGTATTTGAATATACATATGGGCTAACTGAATAAAAATGGACCTGTTTTTCTGCTAACATCACACAGTGACAGCAGGAAAAGAAGCAACCTTGTGAGTTCAAATAAAGACTCGTCTTACTAAAATACATGGCTCATAAATATGTATCACTAAGTTAAATGACAGATATGTATCCCTAATCTAAGATATGAACAATTAATAGAATAATGATAAAAGTTTAAAGGCAGTATCATTATGCAAACTGTTCCAGGGTGAACTTATCTAAAACTTTTTTTAAGACAAGAGTTATTGACCTGATTCCTCAATACTCCATAGACTCTTCTCTAAAGCTTAGTTTTTTATATTACCTTTTGAAGTTGTTGCAGGATAGGTGAGTAGTTTGCACTATCAACAGACTAATTAGGAAGAATAATGTCCCTTGGGACAATGAAACCTTCTTCATATTCAATCACCCTGTTCAAAAATATACAAGGTTGGGTAATGAATCTTAAAAATGCCAATTTATTGAGCTTCTCATCACAGATACTTCATCAGCTGACAAAAGAAAAACCTCAGTAGGTGTAGCACTTCAAAATCTGGGACAATTTACATGTAATTTCAGGTATCAGCAGGGATACACAGCTGGATAAAAATAAAAAGCTTGCTGTAATTGAAAATTGCCTTGCAGCCTGTTTGTGATTAAAATGAAGTTCAGTTCCCTGAAATCTTGTATAGCAATTAAATCTGTTTTACTTAGGAAATGAAATATTGTCTATTGTCCTTAAATGATAGAAACAGTATAGACATGTTTTAATGTTTCATGTTAATCAAACATGTGTACATATGAAAACTTGGCAAAATCCATAATCAACAACTTGAAAGCTTTCATCAGAATACATGCAAAAAATGGTCTCTTTCATTAGAAGAGGCTGTGGTCACCTATATTACATATAAAGTATCTTGGTGACAGCCTGTGGTGTATCACACACACACAAAATATATTTGCACTTCTTTACATATAAATAGAACAATTCTGTCCAAAAAACAGTGTGACAACTTTACCTGAATGTTGATTGATTTTGAAGTTTGACTGAAATGTAAAGTTAACCTCTAATAGGGTGCTTGTTTATTTTAATTTTGAAGTTTTGTATCTGTTTTGTGTAGATAGAGAATAGATTGAGAAGTCTGAGAGATGATTTGCTTACAATAAAACAGGCATTAGAGACTTTGAGCCTTGTTTTGTTTTCTTAAAGTAGTTTATTAGTTTTTGAGTAAAAAATAATGTTAAATTGTTATAAATAAAATTTGAGATCTTACAATTAATTGTTAGAGCTGTTTTCATTGTAATATTTCATCTGTTTTATTTATTTGTTTATTTTCTACATTTAAACATGAGCCCCCAGTCCTCAGTAGATTTACCTAGGAGACCTAAAACTTGAATTAATAAGCTAAAAAATTATATAATAATAATTATAGTTACTATTGAATCAGAAAGAAAAGATTTGTAGCAATAAAAAAATCAACCCCCCCCAAAACCAACAGCCACAGGGAAATCAACAATGCAACTCATAATCTGTGGCAGACAAATCACCTTTCTTATGCATGCTCTATTGTAAAACATGCATGTAGACATGCTCATACCCTAACACTCTTTTAATTCTTTTCCTTATGTGCATTTCTCTATATATACTTCCTTATGTATGCCTTCTCTAATAATAATTTTAATGAGATATATATGCATCTGGGTCGTGGCCATCCCAAGTACCAATACAGGTTGGGCAGGGACTGGCTGGAGAGCAGCCCTGAGGAGAGGGACTTGGGGGTGCTGGTGGATGAGAAGCTGAACATGAGCCAGCAGTGTGCACTTGCAGCCCAGAAAGCCAACCAGATCCTGGGCTGCATCAAGAGAAGTGTGGCCAGCAGGTCGAGGGAGGTGATTCTCCCCCTCTGCTCTGCTCTGGTGAGACCCCACCTGGAGTACAGGACTAGGGGGAATGGGGCAAAGCTGGAAGTGGGCGGATTCAGGCTGGATGTGAGGAAGAAGTTCTTCCCCATGAGAGTGGTGAGACCCTGGAATGGGTTGCCCAGGGAGGTGGTTGAGGCCCCATCCCTGGGGGTCTTTAAGGCCAGGCTGGATGAGGCTCTGGGCAGCCTGATCTAGTGGGAGGTGTCCCTGCTCATGGCAGAGGGGTTGGAACTGGGTGATCCTTGTGATCCCTTCCAACCCTGACAGATTCTGATCTGTTTTAGCAGAGGACTTTAGAGCCCTAATGGCTCAATGGCTGGACTTGATGATCTTAGAGGTCCCTTTCAACCTAAAGGATTCTATGATTCTATGATAATGAGAAATAATTTAGAGGATTTAGATTTGTAGCTTAATTTAGTAACCGTAAAGATTTTTTTTTTTTTTTTTTTCAGTTTTATGTTTGAATCTGTTTCTAGGATGTTTTCAGTTTTAGGTAACTGATATACAATTCTAATAACTCTCTGGAGTAAAGTAGATGAATAAAGTAAGACCAAGCCATAAAGGAGAGTTTCCTGGTGAAGACCAGATGACCTGCAGTACTTTGATTGCTATTGCTGCACTGACTGAACTAGCAAAAATGCTCTGACAGGACAAGACAAAGTGTTTGTAGTTTGAAGACAGACAATTTTGGGTCCAAAACAACTTGAAATTAGAAAAAAAAAAAAAAAAAAAAGTCAAATTTTGTGTGGAAAGGTGATTTAAAATAACCTCATTGAATTGTACTCTAAGAATTGCTGAAAGGTCACTTGAAAGACTCAAGTGAAAAACAAGGAAATGAAGGGAGACTAAAGTAAGTCTTTTTCATAAAAAGAAGGGAGACAGAAAACCACTCAGTTGATCAAAAGAGGGACAAGGGAAAAGACTTAAAATGAACAGCGAAGTAAGACAAGAAAATACAAAAAGCTTAAGAAACTTAAAAAAAAAAAGTATATATACATACAATAAGTATGGGAATAATAATTTGGAAATAAAAGTTTAAAAGCTACATAAATTAAGCACCCACTACCATCATATTTTAAAACCAGGGTTTAAGTCTAGGCTGGCCACTAGAGGAATGACAGATACTTTCTGTTAACCCCTCTCCCTTCCCAAAGGGAAGAGATAGGAAATAAGGGAGTATTATTGATTGGAAAAGGAAACAAAAGTCTTTAATGTAAATAATAATAATAATAAAATGAAATCTATACAAACATATGCAAAACCACTACCAAATCCTACTGCCCTGATGGCAATTATATCACTGTTATCACTGATGTTGTTAGCAGGCACTGGGGAAGTCCCAGACTGGACTCAGAGAATGATGGGGGGATTCAGGATAAAGATTGGGATTGAAGGCAGGACAGAGAGAGTCCTCCTTGAACACCAGACATTGAAGAAGAGGGCTTAACCATTATTATCCCTCAGTGTTATACAGAGTAAGATATATATGGAATGGAATGGAATGGAATAGAATGGAATACCTTGTTGGTCAGTTTAGGTTCTCCTGTCCTTTCTTATCCTGCTTGAAGGTGTGACCTTTCAATTTATGACATATTAGCAGCGGCCTTGGTTTCTACAGGAGTAAGAATAAGCAAAAGCCTTTCTGCAAATGAATCCATAATAGTAGCTATAAACATAAAGCAGAAGTTCTATGACTTCTAGAAGCAGATGCTGTCTGTTTTACATGCAATTATCTTCAGGAAGTGCAGTCACTTAGAAGAGACTTGGCTGAGAAGTAAAATCACTGAGCAGAATTAGTTCTGTATTGCAGTTAGAGAAACTTCAGAAGAAGGTGACATCAATTGCTGTCTACCATACTGTTAATCAGTAAATTTGATGTTCTTCTCAGATAGCATCTTCTAGAAGCTATAAATGATATAATGTATTCCTCAAGAAAAAAAATGTGATTTTAATCTAGAATCTATTTTCTGATGAATTTGTGGGAAAATATCTGCAATCCTAGGTTTAACGAGTAACACTGAACTTACAGCTTAGTGTGTATTCCTAACACTATTTTAATGTACAGCATAGCTATTGTCACTTGTACTTATATCATTAACACATTATAAAGGTAGCATGAAAATCAATGAAATTTGACAATTGATGAATTAACATGTTAATTAATACTTATTTTCTTTACAGTTCTTCATTCTTAAATTTGAAAAAAATTGTTTATGGAAACGAGCTTTTGAAATGAATAGTAAATATAACCAATGGTTCTAGGAATCACACACAGAAAAAAAAAAAAAAAAAAAACCAAACAAAAAAACAACAACAACGAACAGGTTTATAAAAACAACAAAACACACACACACAGAACAAAACAAAACAAACAAACTCTGACTCTAAATAATTTAATCAGTATCTAGAAAATAATTCAGGCTCCTGAGTGATTCTCAGCTGATATTTGGGTAAAGTATGAGGAATTTCAGCCTTATCTGCATTTATCTGTTGAAAATGTAATGTTTCATATTTTTCTCCATTAATTATTATTATCTTTTTAACATTCTTTTTGTAACAAAAGCATGGAGCTCTGTTCCTAGATGTACCAGGAAATAGCTCCTTGGGTTGTTTTGTTGTTATTGTTGTTGTTGGAGAATCTGCTGGGATCAAAACTAATCCTTTGGTGTGAGGTAGCACAATTTGTAGCTGCAGTGGAGCAGGGAATCTCAACTTTTAATATCATGGTTCAAATCTCCGGAATATGTTTAAAATATTTTTTAGTTCACAAAGAATTTGAGCAGCTGTATCCAGACTGTATTCTCTTTGGTATTTTGTAACAGTGATCATCCATTTAATTTTCAACAGTTTTTCACTCTGCTCGTGTTAGCAGCCTATTAAAAACCAATAAAAGCATGCAGTATTATTTCTTGAATGCGACTAATTATGCACATCATTTTACATTTCATATATAGTATTTACAGACCTAGAGATAAAAAAGTACTGCATTTGTTCAGAGCTGAAGAAAAGTTCAAATGTTAACTTTTCTTTTCTGCACCAAGCATGAAAAACAAAGCCAGAGGGTTGTGTTTATGAGTGTTTGTGATAAGAACAAAAAAAAAGGGAACAGGTTTATTTACATCAGGAATGATAAGAAAACAAAAGGACATTCACAAAGACTCTGCAGCAGAAGGAGTATAAGACCACAGGCATGTGAAGTTTGGTATGGCCACTGTTGAACAGGAACAGCAGAGGACATGAGTCACAAGCTAGAAGCTTGTGATTTCTATCAGTAGCAAGGCTTCAACTCCCTCTGTGTTTAAGCCCATGATCTTGACAAGAAGGCACAACAAATACATTCAGACAGGAGGATTCTGGCCAATACCTCAAATTAGGGTCAGCTCAAGTAAGAGAAAGTGAAAGGTGCTAGTGGTTGCTGACTACCTCTGGGACAAAGGCGTTCATTTGCCATGTATATCTAGCACCACTTGAAGCAAGAATGTATCTACGCCAGAATCTGTAGCATTATATAAGGCTCACTCAGCTTTATGTTCTTCCTGATTATTCTGCCTTGCTGCTCAACCATGATGACACCAATGATATGGCCAAAAAAAATCCTGAGCTGACCACAGTTGTGTTAGGGACTTTGTGAATAAGAGAGGAGTACAGACATCCCAGTAGTGTCAGCATTCCTGGTCAAGGTAAAACAGAAGGCATGTGTATCCAACAGATTAGTGCTTGGCTTTGCAGCCTAGTGATTACCAGTAATGTTATAAGCAATTTTTTTTTACTCTTTTTCCATGATGGCTTCTTGTTTAGAATGAATGGCTGTAGGGAGGAAATGAAACTCAGTTACAAAAGAACATCTACACAACCAAGCTTAGTTGCCTGAAGAGAAGGTGTTTATGTTTGTTGAAGGATAAGACTGAAATGCAGTGGTGAGTGAGGATGCAAGTAGAGGAGGTATGTGAGGTAGAAGGTTACAGAGAACTTTCACATTTATGCTTAGAATAAAGGGCATTCAGAGGCCTATGCTGGGTATCTGTATACCAATGTGCCGACCCTGGGCAACAAACAGAGGAACAGAGCACATAATTAGAGTATGGCTATTCAAATAAGAAAGAAAAATAGGGGAGATCTAGGCAACCCTTCACTATGCAGAATTGCAACCTGAAGCCAGAATTATGGTAGTCCATCACAGAAGGGCCACCAAGTTTGCCAGGCACAATTTCCCTTAGTGAAGGCATCCTGGCTGTTATAAACTACCTTTTCATTTTCAACGTGATTTAGCATAATTTTCAGGAAAACAAATGAGCAAACAAACCAGAAGGTTTATACTGTTGCTTATTTCACTGAAAGGCACACAGAATAAAGTCAAAACCAGTGTAATCCAGATTTAAAAGAAAACTGTTTCTTAGCTAATTGACTTCAGGTACGTTTCATGGAGAAGGTGAGGTTTACTGAAAAAATAAGTGCTTGCACAAATGCGTATGTACTGAAATTTAAGTTCTCAATAATTTTTATTCATTTTTGTCTTTTGAAGGTTTAGCATGCAGAGCTAATAGGCTCAAATGTCCTTTAACCTCTGTTAGTGAGGTACACACTGCTTTTCACAAAAAAAAAAAAAAAAAAAAAAAAGCAGTTATTTGCTATGTGTTTTCAGAGAATCACCTTCCATTTCAGTAACTGAGTAGAATTTCACACTGTCAGAAATAATTGACAGTCTTCTGAAAGCCTAAATAGCTATACAAACTAAAATACAAGAACATCAGGCCTCTCTGGAGCAAAGCAGACTGTACCACCAAATGTGTTTTGTAGTGGTATCACGACAAATTATTTCTGTTTCTTTATATCGTAATTTTTCATAGCAATATAATTTGTTTAAGGGTTTTTGGAAGATAAACACATTGTCAATATCATGTACTAGTTTTAAGAATTACAGTTAGGGCCCTTATGTTCTTCTCTCTCTTCCTCATTTCCATTCTCAGCAAACACCACCAGAGTTATTAAATTTGCTTTGGAAACATATTCCACAGAAAATAATCCATACTAAGAAGTTTGTTGCTTTTCATCTTGATACGATGATTATCATAATACCTACATGTAAAAAGGATCTCTGTTCAGTGTTAGCTGTGTTAGCACCATCTACTAATCACAGCTTTTGCCATAAGAGTTACTACTAGAACTTCTGCCTTTCATCTTTCACCAAGAAGGTTTTTTTTTTGTTGTTTTTTTTTTTGTTTGTTTTGTTTTTTTTAAAAAAAAAAACTTTAAATCTCTTAAAAATATCATACTTGTAATTCAACAAACCCCATCCGTCTATTGGACCACTGAATGCCAAAAATCCTCACCTCAGTCTTTCCACATAATGAGTATTTTGATCAGAAATGTGGCTAATAGATCTATCCTGTACAAGTGACAGAGGGTGTATCTTCCATCAGATTCCCATATTATGCTGATGCTTCTTTATCACCCCTTTCTTGACATTTAGAAAACTCCGCCACTAAAAGAGCCAAAATCGTATTTGTTTGAACAATTTAACACCGTTCAGCAGAGTTTTCAGAATCAGTTTATTGCATTTGTTTTCCTTGAAATTAAAATATATCTACTTCTAAAATTCATTAAAGAATTTCTGTTTAGAAGAGAAAAATGAAGTCTCAGAAGAGTACATAAATTATGACTGAAGAATTCATTTCTACAACTAATGTTCCCCTGGTTCAGAGCAGGAATCTGAACCACACCAAGGATGATTACCGTGATCAATTGGCTTCTTAGAGTTGCCCAAGATTTTACACCTTATATGAAAAACTAAAACTGATTAAAATATCTGAGAAAAAAACTCAGATACAGACACATTGGAATGCAGTAGATGACATTTGTCTTTCTGTCTGCTTTTCTGGACTCTTGGACCTTTCTCATTCTTATTTATTGCCTTCCTACAAAAGGAAATGCAAAAGATTTAATTCAAACCCAGAAAGACCTTGTGGTGGTTTAAACCACTTTTA
>NW_008631967.1:0-1903 GCF_000691845.1 Merops nubicus
GGGGCAGCACCCAGGGAGCCGTGTCCCCTCTCACCTGGACGCTGCTCATCCAGCCCCGCAGGGCGGTGAAGGAGCCCCGGGCCGTGATGTCGTACATGAGCAGCACGCCGTGTGCCCGCCGCAGGTACTGCCTGGACACGCTCCGGAACCTGCGCCGGGGCAGAGGCACGCTCAGAGCGGGGCTGGCACCAGGGGAGAGAGGGGCTGGCACCAGGGACAGAGCGGGGCTGGCACCAGGGACAGAGTGGGGCTGGCACCAGGAGCAGAGCAGGGCTGGCACCAGGGGCAGAGAGGGGCTGGCACCAGGAGCAGAGTAGGGCTGGCCACAGGTGAGGTGCAGGGAGGGCTGGCACCAGGGGCAGAGCAGGGCTGGCACCAGGGGCAGAGCAGGGCTGGCACCAGGGGCAGAGCAGGGCTGGCACCAGGGGCAGAGCAGGGCTGGCACCAGGGGCAGAGCAGGGCTGGCACCAGGGGCAGAGCAGGGCTGGCACCAGGGGCAGAGCAGGGCTGGCACCAGGGGCAGAGCAGGGCTGGCACCAGGGGCAGAGCAGGGCTGGCACCAGGGGCAGAGCAGGGCTGGCACCAGGGGCAGAGCAGGGCTGGCACCAGGGGCAGAGCAGGGCTGGCACCAGGGGCAGAGCAGGGCTGGCACCAGGGGCAGAGCAGGGCTGGCACCAGGGGCAGAGCAGGGCTGGCACCAGGGGCAGAGCAGGGCTGGCACCAGGGGCAGAGTGGGGCTGGCACCAGGGGCAGAGCAGGGCTGGCTGCCTGCAGGCTGTGCCCTGGGGCTGGTGTGCAGGGACAGGGCACGTCCTTGCACCGTGGAGGTAAGAAACAGAAGAATCTCTTTAGGTGGGACAGGAAAAGGTGATTGCCTATAAAAAGGGAAATGGATGGGAAAAAAGATGACCTCTCTCTGGAAGAATCTGCAGACTGAGCTGTACCACAGTATAAACTGGGCGAGCACAACCTCTGTCCCAGTGCTGCCAAAACAGCAATTAAGAGCTCAGCATCCACACAGTCTGTGTCCCCTTTTCAACCTCTAAAGCAAAGCCACCATACATCACAGCAGCACTCAGACACCATTTCCCAGAGAAGCTCCCACCAGACACCTACTTTGTCCTGTGGGTACCAATCAGAACCACAGGCTCATATCTTGGGAATAAATTCCAACAACAACAACAAAACCAACTCCCAAACCTTAAAATCCATAAGCAGTTTGTGAGAGGGCCATGATATAACCACAGCGACTGCAGGCTGGTGGAATCAAACACCACGGGTACTGAGCTCTCACCAGAGAGCTGTGCATTTCAGGATAACTGCCTCTCCTATTCTATTAAGAGCCAAGAAGACCTACAGCAAGTGGTGACCCTCCTGAACCCCTCAGATCATTGCCTGAAGCCTGTTCTTTCTCACTGCTACAGGAGCATGATGCTCTGACAGCTGCTCAGCTGAGGGAGCAGCGACTCGAGGGGCATCTCTGGGAGTACAGCACAGACTTGATGCTCTCAAACACCAAATGCAGCCTGCACCAGTCTCAGGGAAGTCCCCCAGGAGCTCTTGCATTCTCCAGGGGGTTCCTCTCTCTTCCAAACATATTCACAGGTGCCCACCTCCAGTTAGAAATAGTACTTCTGGAGAAGTTAGAGAAGGTTTTGCTGGTTCCCAGGTCTCCTGTTCAGTGTCAGCATTGAGTCAAGTTCTCTCTTGCAAGTACATGTCTAAGATCTGCTAATGCTGCAGGGGTCGACCCTAAAGGTCCTTCTGCAGAGACAACATCTTGAATTTGGCCTCTGAAGCTATCTGGCCTCAGTAAAATGCTGCATTTTATGTCACCACAACTCCCCTTACTGCTCAGCTTCAGCACTGAAACAACCAGAGGAGTCCCCACTAAAAAATTATT
>NW_008631967.1:1945-2640 GCF_000691845.1 Merops nubicus
ACTCCAAGCTGGTACAGCCCCCCAGGGCTGCATGGTCTAGCTGCCTGAGGGAGATGGTGTCACAGCTCTGTCAGCTCAGCTTAGGACTATAATATTCCCATGACCTCGGCTGCCCCCCGAAGCCCTGCCCCCATATATAACATATTTAGCCCAAAATACACAGCACTTATTTTTGCCAGGCTCTTAACAGCCCACTCAAAATAACTTTTCATCTTCAGCTTCATCGTGTGTCCTAAATAAAATCTAATTTATGTGAAGGTAGCGGTGGGGTTTCATCTCTAGGAGCAGAAGGGGGTCAAGAGTGTCTTCTACTGCTCTGCTCCTCACCAGCAGTGCTGGTAACATCTAGTGATGGCCCCTGCTTCTGAAACCAGAGGCCTGGAAGGGGGAAGCTGTACTCGCTGCCACAAAAATCCACACTGCCCTTCCAGCAGGGATCAGCACCTCCAGGAGTCTGTCAGCAGGAGGGGCAGAGGAAGGGGCCGAAACCCCTCCAGGGGTGGGGACTCCACCCCTGCCCTGGGCAGCCTCTTCAGGCCTTGACAGCCCTTTCCATGAAGACATTTTTCCTCATGTCCAACCTAAACCTCCCCTGGCACAACTTGAGGCCATTTCCTCTTGTCCTCTCGCTTGTTCCTTGGGAGCAGAGCCTGACCCCCAGAGACAGGAACCAGGTGCCCATGCTCTTTCAGCAG